>NC_087192.1:11462500-11480000 GCF_035594125.1 Scylla paramamosain
GCATGAAGGAGAGAGAGAGAGAGAGAGAGAGAGAATCCATGTAGGCCTTTCCCATTCCTGACAGATGCATGAAAATAATGGAAAGTGAGATACATGAAGTAACATTAAGCACGGCTTAAAATTATATTATACAGAATGATTTAATCAAATAACTAAGCTCTGTAAATCGACGTGTCTCAGATTTTGTCCATTAAAAGGAAATTAAATAAATGTAAATAAAATTTAGAAATTGAAAAGAATAAATATGTTGATTTTGATGGTTTATATGCAGGGCAAACACAACTCACAATGAATAGATGAACACGAGGAAACTTGATTATCATGTTTACATAGTGCATGTAATTAATCTCATTATCAACAGTTCATAGCAACACAAAGGAACACAATAGAAGCCGATGATATATGCAAAGTAGGTTACCTTATATATATATATATATATATATATATATATATATATATATATATATATATATATATATATATATATATATATATATATATATATATATATATATATATATAGATATATATATATATATATATATATATATATATATATATATATATATATATATATATATATATATATATATATATATATATATATACAGCAAGAGAAAAAAAAATACGACAACTACTGGCAAGACATTAACGTCAGTAGAACACGTGACGCAGAATGTGTCTGTTATGACCCTTGCATGATCATCAAATATTATATAAACGCTCAACTATGTCGGTCATTATGCTCCTTACTTGTCCCACTACAAGTGGGTAACTAAAAATAATCACGTTAATCATTCTCGCACAGAAAACTAGTCGCCAAAGCTTTAAATACGGCTTTAGGCGGCTTTATTTACAATCCAAATAATCCTATCAGCATAAAGTTTATAAACCGTCTATGGATCAGGAAATACTGTGTACGCGAATTAATTAATCACGTTTATACTACAATGGATGGCTGGCGACTGAAATGGAATTTACGTCAGCAAAAAACAAGTGACCTGAATGAATGATCTCTCTCTCTCTCTCTCTCTCTCTCTCTCTCTCTCTCTCTCTCTCTCTCTCTCTCTCTCTCTCTCTCTCTCTCTCTCTCTCTCTCTCTCTCTCTCTCTCCCTCTCTCTCTCTCTCTCTCCAGAAGCCCGAGCGCGCGCGCACGCACACACACACACACACACACACACACACACACACACACACAACACACACACACACACACACACACACACACACACACACACACACATTCACAGTACAATATCATTCACCAATGTGTCTTATGTGTCCGTCATTTAATCCCAGCACGCCCCAAGTTGACCCGTCACTTGAACTTCTGTAATCCAAGAGGTCCCTTGTGTGGTGCCCACGTAATCCATCCCTTCATCTTCGCCCCTCACTGGTCATCGACGAGTATATAATGCAAACGACACGGCCGTGCCACCACGGGCAACCAAAGCCTGCCACCTATGTCCTAATTATGTGTATGATCAGAGCAAGAGGAAGTAATGTCTGCGATGCCATTCTCTCTCTCTCCTCTCTCTCTCTCTCTCCTCTCTCTCTCTCTCTCTCTCTCTCTCTCTCTCTCTCTCCTCTCTCTCTCTCTCTCCTCTCTCCCCTCCCTCCTCTCTCTCTCTTTTTCTTATTTTTTTCATGCCATTTGGGATTTCCAGTTTGGCTCTCTGCTGACAACCAGATAATGAGTCTCGTCCTCGAGACAAAAAAAAAAAAAAAAGCAGAGTTCCCTCCATCTTCGGTCTCTCGAAAGTCAACTGTAAATGTAGCTGCGGACGAATATTTTTCATATTACTTTCCTTGAAGCCACAGTAGATCAAACCTTTGTGCTTATATGTACTCTAGTTACTACGCCCCCTACATCTAAATGACTACTGCTTCTGCAAACGTTTATTTTATTTATTTATTTTTTACTTATTTATCTTTATTTATTTATTTTTATTTATTTGTTTATTTATTTATTTATTTATTTATTTATTTATTTTATGTAGGAGGGACTCCGGCCAAGGAAAACAAAAACACAATAGAAAAAAAAAAAAAAAAGGCCCACAGAGATGTCAGTTACCGAAAAGGGGTCCGAAGCGGTAACCAAAAATTGAAGGATAAGTGTCTTGAAACCTCCCTCTTGAAGGAATTCAAATCATATGAAGGTGGGAATACAAGAGCAGGCAGGGAGTTTCAGAGTTTACCAGAGAAAGGAATGAATGATTGAGAATACTGGTTAACTCTTGCATTAGAGAACTGACTAAATAGGGGTGAGAGAAAGAAGAAAGTCTCGTGCAGCGAGGCCGCGGGAGGATGGGAGGCATGCAGTTAGCAAGATCAGAAGAGCAGTTAGCATGAAAATTAGCGGTAGAAGACAGCTAGAGATGCAACACTGCGACGATGAGAAAGAGGTTGAAGACAGTCTGTTAGAGGAAAGGAGTTGATGAGGTTGAAATAAAGGAGGGAAAGAAGAAGAAACAAAGTTAATGGAGATGTTTTGGCAAAATGCCAGAAATCACAAGGGGAGTTAGATCTTGAAAGATTTTGACACTTTCCTTTAATGAAGGAGTTTTTGGCTAGTTGGAAAACAGACTTGGCATGGACTTGGCATGGCAAAATAAAATAAACAAGAAATCGAAAACCGCTATTGATAGAATAAGACCTGTTGCTTTATATGACTTTTCTTTCATGATATAAGGTGAAATCATTGGTTGATGGAACGGCGTTTCTCCGCCAGTTTCTCTTAGATAACATTCCGAGAAAGGTAATCAGGAGCAGAAGCGACAAGATGATTCTACAATTTCTCAGATTAACAGCAACAGTAGGTGTGTAAGAGAGAGAGAGAGAGAGAGAGAGAGAGAGAGAGAGAGAGAGAGAGAGAGAGAGAGAGAGAGAGAGAGAGAGAGAGAGAGAGAGAGAGAGACCATAGAACTTTAAGCAGATAAATGTTTTCGCAGTACTGAAATGGGAAACTAAACCACCACTCGACTCACGACAGCACTAATGATTCAGCGACGAAAACAATCAGAAAAATGCTCGATGATGAGGAAAATTAATCCACCAGTCTCTTCTCTGTCGTCCCTCGCACACAATTTACAGAAAGGGAGGAAAGGAAAAATGGAAAGAAGGGAGGCGGAGAAAAGGAAGAGGAACGTCGGGGCAGCGCCAGTCGAATCTCACCTTTAAGTGATCTGTAAAGAAACAAGGCAACAACGTCATCGCTGCGTGACAGACGGCAACACCTCGTCGAGGACATCACTGACACAAGCCCAGCTTTGAAGTTCACATGTATCTATTGGTTTTATTTTTATGTAATTATTTATATATTCATTTATTTTTTTCTATTTATCTTTATCTATTTAGTTATTTTATTTATCTTTATTAACATTTATTTTATTTTATCTTATTTTCATTTATTTATTTATTCATTTATTTATTTTGCTTATAGCCCCGTCCACCAGAACTATGTTATAAAGTCGCCGTCGAAAATAGGATTGGTGAAAAACGTGCGTATTCTTGAGTCACTCGATGCCAGGTTTCGGCATGACTCGAACTCAGGTGACAGAGAGCCAGTTCCACAGTCTTTTTTTGTAAGTTCGTAACGAAAACGCTCCCCATGTTGGAGACCACCTGAACAAATAGGATGTGCCAGTATCACAGTCGGTTATAATTTTGTTTTAGTATTGCCCAACCTCAATGGATCGCTTAGCACACTTTTTGAATCTCCCGGCCAAGGTTTGCAAACTTGTATCACCCAAAACACCATTGTCGTAAGCCTGAGTGGAGCGATGTCAACACAGCACAAGAAAGACAGATCTGCGTCGGTGACTCATGAATCTGGTCACTAGTCAGAGAGTAATGCTGTTTATAGTGGCAACTTTGCCCTCATTGGCAAGAAAACGACATGAGAGGAAAGTTGGTGGATGTAATCCTGCTCCCCACCCAGCTGAGGCCAAGACACTGCACTAGCTGAAGAGAGCTTTGGACTACCTCAAAAACAAATGAATATTTCACCGTTATTCATAACATAAAATATACAAATATATACAGTGATATATTTTAACTCAGAGGAAGTGTTTCCTTGATCCTACAGTAGCTCAGCTCCACAAAAAATACAAATTACATTTCATTGGGGTGAATATTTGTCTGTCAGTTGTAATATGTAGGTGGAATTTTTTAAACTAAACTTATTGTCAATTTAACTGTTTAAAATAGAGGTAATTATTTTCATTCATTTCCCTTTTTTTTTTCTACACTTCTACACAAACCTTTCATTATTTCTATTAAAGTTAGGGAACCAAGGAGAAACAGCAACAGGATGCTTTGGAATTTTATTCAAGAGAAGAGAACAATGATACCAATGAAAGAACCTTTGAGTTAATGAAGGAGAAGCATGCGAAAGACCTGCAGGCCCTAGCTCACCTGATTAGCATCCCCTGAAATGTAAATCATGGTTAGGGTTAGTTCAGATCTGCAGGCATTCAGATCTGCATGTCTATAATGCAGATAATTGTAACTACAGATACTGAATGATAACTGATCTTATGCCTTCGCCAAAATTCAAAATAAAGCAAATTCAATAATAAACAAAGCCTTAGACAGGTTTAGAGTTGTATCACACCATCGAGTGTTTTTTTTTTTTTTTTGAGACTGACAGGTGAATAAAAAGAAAAAAAACATATTCAGTAGCAAATAGTAGATAAGATGGTTTAGTGTTCATAATAAAAAGGTATTTCTAATATAGTGTTTATTTAACCGTATGCAGAGCTGCTTCAGAGTGTCAGTCATCTCTTGCAAGTTCCTTGACTTTTCTGGCTGTTTTTGGAAAGCATTTAATTTCTCTCTCTCTCTCTCTCTCTCTCTCTCTCTCTCTCTCTCTCTCTCTCTCTCTCTCTCTCTCTCTCTCTCTCTCTCTCTCTCTATTTCAATATCTTAAAAATACAGTATTTCTCAGCTTATGTGCTTCAAATGACAGGGGGCGAAAACTATGTTACTGTTAATGTAATGTCCTCAGCTAGCCAAGGATAGGTTAGGTTTAGTTTGGCTAGATAAGGCTGTCCCCAGGGGTTGGCTAGTTTCTTACTCTTGAATATCATAATGATATTATTTCACATGACTGTAATATTAATTTTCTGCTTGAGGATCATTGGTTTTCACTCCACAGGGGGAGGGTTATATCAGTGAAATTAATGTCTTAGCATGGCAGTTAAGCAAGTAAATGTGGAATCATTTGATGGCACAAGACAGTTAAGAGACTGCATGTGCCATTTAGTAGGAGAGGTTAATTTTGTAGTCATGTAAATACTGAACACATATAAAAGAATTTGTTTTCAAAACCCATTATTATTATTATTTTTTTTTTTTTTTTATGAAACTAAGTAATGAAAACTTGCAGGCATTACAGGGAGGAAACCTATGACCTTCCTAGCAGAAATTTTTATTACCAAAATATGAAAAAAAACACAAATAACCGTTGCATTCTGAAATTCCTGAGCAAGAAATTAACCAACCCCAAGGGACAGCCTAACTCAGCCTAACTAAACCTAACCTAACCTTGGCTGCTTGAGGACATTGTAAAGAGACTCGAACTCCCAGTTAAAAGAAAGTTTTCTGTGGCTGCACCACTGCCAATTAACCAACAACAATCAATCCTTGAGTTAACCAAGCTGGTGATTCCACCCTCTCTCCTTCATTCTCGTTTCTCATGTCTGTACAGCCATAGAGTAACCTCTTTGTGTATTTCAAAATGTTCTGAGTAGTTACAGTATCTGAAATATATAGAGTAACTATCTGGAGCGTTCCTACTACGGTAAATATTGCATGAAAATGCAGGGACACCATTGGGCTATATAGCAGCAATGACATGGTATCTCCCCCCCCCCCCTGCCATTTCAAGCACGTTAGCTAAAAAATGCTGCACCCTCAAAACACTGAAACAGGGTAAGAGCAATCAGATACCTACCGAAAATAGCCAGAAAAACGAAGAAACTTGCAAGAGATGGACGAAGCCGTAATCTTTGTTGTTGTCGCGTGCTTTTGATCTTCATGCAAACTTTAATACTTCATAAAAATTATGGCATTTGTTACTGCATAAATGTAGTGGTCATTTCTTTCATATAAAAAAAAAAGTTTTTTTTTCAGATCATATTGCAGCAAATAGTGTTCATTTTATACAGTAATTTGGAAAGTTCTTACCCCACCCCAAAAACTCCTCATCAAAGTTCAAATGTTTGGTTCTCCCCTAAGAGAAAAACAGCAGTAAAAGGTAACTTTGGAACTACAATAAAATTCCTCTCATCCGGCATTCGAGTATCTGGCAGCCTCAAGTATCCGACACATTTTTCCCCGAGCCTTAAAATCAATAAAAAATCAATGTGTACTCATAAAATCGATTAAAATTCCCGCGCGAGGCATAGTTTGTCCCCTCGCCACCAGAGAGCACTGCTTCGCGCCACCCGCAGCCCACTGTACTGTGTTTACTCAGTGACTCAGTCCCGCGTGTGCACTGTTTATCGCCTGACGCCTTCATCATGCCTAAAGTTGTAGAAACGAGGAAGCGTGTTGTGCCTACACTTAAGCAGCTGATCAGATCAGCTGCTGATTAAGATCAGCTGATCTTTGTTATGGTAAGATGCGTGAGTGTAAAGTGGTGATTGTGGACATAATTTCACTTCTATTCAAGTATCCGGCAATATTCAAGTATCCGGCATGTCGGCGGTCCCGTTGATGCCGGATTTTACTGTAGATTACGGCTCCAGTGGCTTTGTTGGCTAACAGCAAGCCAAAAAGGATGACTGGAACTAGCCCAGAGACCACTTTGAGCACTGATCACTCTGTCACTGGGTCATCTAGATATGCTTTGAGCGTCCATGCCAGTTTCGTTTACGTATCCATTGTTCGTCTACCTCGTGCTTACATCGATCTTCTACGTCACTTAATTCGACTTCAGTGAACCTCATCGCCACCGTCACTCCACAACAAAGAGAGAGAGAGAGAGAGAGAGAGAGAGAGAGAGAGAGAGAGAGAGAGAGAGAGAGAGAGAGAGAGAGAGAGAGAGAGAGAGAGAGAGAGAGAGAGAGAGAGAGAGAGAGAGAGGTAAAAAAAAAAAAGTAAAGTAAATTAATTGCCGTTCAGTGATAAACAGGTTATATACATATAACTATTTGATAAATATTGGCACAGCCTGCCAAGTCGAAGATTCACAGCAGACAGATTTATTTTTCCTAATTTACTGGCTGCATCAGAAATTAAGAATGTTTTAATACAGTATCATAATCAACAGTATAAAGCAAACGAATAACAGTAATGGTATTAGAACAAACAAGTGTTAGTAATAGTAGTAAAACAAACTGGTAAAAGTAGCAGTAGTAGTGGTACCAGAGCAGAGAATAACAAAAGTACTAGTAGACTAAATAAACTTTTACAACTAATATCACAATAAAATAAGGAACTTACAGGAAATAATGACAATAACAAAAATAATTAAGAAACCAAAAGAAGACTTTATTGAGGCAACGAAAATCACATAAAATGTAAGAACAATAGCATCAGACACGAAAATAATGTAAATGAGTATTCAAACCGTTCCAAGAAACCATGAGCCGAATATACGAAATACCGAATTCCTCCTCACAGCAGCAGGGAGATGCTCACTCCGTGAAGGGAGGGCGCAAATGAAACATCGAACCATGCATCTGGCATGCTGTTTACGCATGCACTGATCCTGAGTTCTGGATACACCTTAAATGAACCAACACCGAATCCATCCTGACAGCGTGTGAGTAAACCAAATTCTTCAACAAAATTAACAAGACGGCTTGCAATTACCTTTACAAGTATTTTAGTAAATGTTGGAAGAACGGATATTGGTTTATAGTTGTTTATGTCATTTCTATTTCCAGATTCAAATAATGAAACTACTCTAGCATACTCAAGTTTCTCTGAAGAAAAAAAAAATCCTTTCTTTAAAACAAGATTAATTAGTAATTCACTGGTCAACTACCAAAATGCTTCCGAGACCAGAGCAGTAATTTTCGACAAATTTTAGGTCACTGATAATAAATTCCATGGTTAAGATTGTTTGTTAGCTCTACTTTTCAAGATACACCTATATGTCAGAACAGGTTCCAACAGGTGTGCGGCCGTATGTTTCTCGGGAGGGCCTGCACACAGGAAAGTCCCCGCACACTGCGCATGTGCGAGCCAGTCTCTGCTCGTGATTGGTGGAAGAAGTCTCGCCTTGTGAATGTCCGCCACCTTCTCATCAGCTAACTTAACGTAGCCTAATCTAACCTAACCTAACCTCACCTAAACTAACCAAATCTAACCTGCCCAACCTAAACCTGACCTTACCTAACCTAGCCGAAATAATGTGTTATAATAAATATCCAGTAATTTGGTACAAGGTAGTTAGGTTACAGGGTAGTTAGGTTAAGGTTAAGGTTAGGTTAAATCAGCTAGTTTATGGTTAGGTTAGCTAATGACAAGGTGGCGGCCAATCACGTGGCGAGACTGCTCGCACATGCTCAGAGTCTGCGGGGACTTTCCTGCGTGCAGGCCCTCCCGTGTTTCTCATAACACTCAGTTACACAGGCCAAATGTTATTTTTGTATGGTACCTCCAGTTCAAAAGAAGAAAAAGCAGTCCATTGAATGTCCAAATATTCCATCAGCTATTTGCCCAGTTCCACATGGAGAAGGTTCCTGATGCACCAATTTCGGTATCATTCGAATGAGATGAGGAAAGTGGTGAGGAGGAAGACGAGAAGGATGACAGCGTTGGTTTGCAGTGACCAAAATTTTGATAGAGCAAAACCACACCCCTCTAGGCCACAACTCATAACACAAGGGGAACTTCATAACCTTGTCAAAGATCTACAACTTCCCAAAAAGAGCTGCTAAGCTCTCGTCTTCAACAATGGAATCTCCTAGCAGCTGATGTGAAGATTTAAAAATTCCGTGACCGTCAGCAGCAGTTCAACGATTTCTTTGTAATGGAAGATGATTTAGTCGCTTGCAACAATATTAATGATGTAATGGAAGCACTTGGCATTGAATATGAATCCAGTCACTGGAGTCTGTTCATAGATTCATAAAAAAACGAGTCTAACATGTGTCTTTCTACAAAACGGCATTAGAAAGCCGTCGGTGCCTGTGGGCTATATATACATCACATATGAAAGAAACCTATCAGTCTCAGGTCAGGTTCAGACTCAGATCAGAGTTTCAGTCTCAGGTCAGGATACCTAGCGAACGGGCGGACGAGTTTAGTGAGCAGTGACCTGACGCTAATATAGCTGGCTAGTGTGGACATGGCGCCTTGTGTTTCGGAGTCGTCTGGTTGTGTTAGTTCTCCAGTTCTCGAGGCCTTCGTTGCGAAGGTCTCAGAGGTGGAGGCTGACTTCCATCGAAGGATCTAGGAAGTGCAGGCTGAGTTTTGTGAAAGGATCTTAGACCTGCAGGCCGAGTTCTGTGAGCGGATCTCAGCACCTGTGGGAGGGTCGTGCCCCACCGTCACCTCACCTAGTAAGGCGACGGAGGAACAGTGGTCGGTTGTGTGCAGGGAAGCCAAGAGGCTGAAAGTCCTCAAGGCGCCTTGCGTGGGGACGAGGAACCCAATTCAGTGTGCTGGAGGGAGGGACGGAGGAGGAGGTGTAAGTGGCGGGAGGATACAAGAAGAAGAGGACAGATGCAGTTACCCTGCCCTAAGGTAGAGTGCTTGTGGTTGGTGATAGCCAGGTTAGGCACTTAGTGTGTTTTGTACCAGAGATAGTAAGTGTAGGTCAAGGGTATGTTTGCCGGGGGCTGGAATAGGGAAGGTAGCTGATAGGCTAGACACATGCTTGGAAAATTATGGGACCAAGCTTTTTTTTTTTTTTTCTCTCTCTCAGCGCGGAAGGGAATGACCTTAGTAAGGTCAAGAGTGAGGAACTGTTCGGGAGGTTTCGACAGGCTTTGGATAGAATTAGGGACACGGGAGGGATCCCTGTGGTATCTGGTGTCTTGCCGAAGAGGTGAGTTGGTGTTCAGTGGCTGTCCAGGGCTATTACAGTGAATCGCAGGCTCGCGAGTCATTGTAAGAGTAATGAATGGACGTTCATCAACAACTGAGACCTCTTCTATGATAAGGACACCTTGTACGCCAGGGATGGAGTGTATTTATCACGCCAGGGTGTTCGGATTTTGGCCAGAACACTCGAGCGGGACGTAACTGCACTCCAGCGCATTTTTCGTTAGCCATGAGGGAAGAAGGGGCTGTGAGGTCGAAATGAAGGACAAATTAGTTAAATCTAGAAAGGTAACTAGCTCAGGGAAGGTGATAAATAAATGAAGTGTTTACTACACAAATTGTAGAAGTATTTTGAATAAAATAGACTTGCTTAGAGGAATAGCGTGTGTAGAGAACCCTGATATCACTGCTTTAACAGAAACTTGGTTAGATATATCAGGAAAAGTATTTAATCCAGAGGTTAAGATAGATGGTTATATAATATTCTATAAAGACAGGGAAAACAGGAGTGGAGGAGGCGTTGTGTTATACGTTAAGGACACATTACAGTGTTGTATCAACAGAAGAATTAAAATATATAACAAACCAGAGTCGATATGAGTAGATATTAAGAAAGGATCACAGTAGTAGTACAGGGAGTAGTGTACAAAGGATATTAACACCTCACTATGGCAGGAAATAAATAGAGCAGGAAGGTACAGTCATGTATGTGTGGTAGGAAATTTTAATTTTAGGAATATCGCCTGGAGTCTGATGGTGGGTAACAATGAAGCAGAGGAATTTCTTAAGGTAATTCAGGAAAAAAAATTTAAAACGGGTAGCCATAGAACCCACAAGGGGGAACAATATTCTAGATTTAATTCTTACTAACATTGAGGAAGCAGTCACGCAGGTAGAGGTTGGAGGACAGCTAGGTAACAGTGACCATTGGGAAATTAGGTACAAATTAAAATGGGAACAAACTTTTAGAAGCAAAAACACTAATAAAATACCTGACTTTAAGAAAGCAGATTTCTGAGGAATTAAAAAAGTACCTCCAAGAAGTTGACTGACAACAGATGCAGGGTGAGGTCAGTTCTGGGACGGAGTTGAGAGAGATGTGGCAGGATGAGAGAGATGAAGTGAGGTGTGAGGGGTAGGGCAAGAGGAGGGAAGATGTGTCCGGAAGGGGCGGAGGAGAGAGAGAGGGAGATATATGTGTAAATATGTTGGAAGGTTACGTCATGTTGGAGGATCAGGTCATATTGAGATGGGAGAGGTGAGGTCGAGGCGAGTAGATGAGGGAGTGGAGAGGATGGAAGTGGCCGAGATGAGAGGATTAGGTGAAGTAAATGTAGATGAGTTGTATAAATATTTCGTAGGTAGATCAATTGCATACAGGACAGTTAGCAAACATCCCGTATAGAGCAATAAGATCACAGAAAAATTACCCTAAATGGATGACTGTTAGGTTAAAGCACTATATAGGGCGAAAGAGAAGTACGAAAAAGATTTTAAGGCCACAATATAATGAATTAGTTAGAACAGTCAGGAGGTTAACGAGGAAAACTAAGGATAGTTATGAATTAAAGGTAGTCGGCCAGACGAAGACGGACCCCAAGGGATTTTATCAAGTATACAGGACGAAGAATAAGGATACTATAGGTCCATTAAAGGCAGCAGATGGGAAGCTAGTTAGTTCTGGGGAGGAGATTAGTAAAATTCTGAATTAGTATTTTTTAACTGTCTTCACCCAGGAAAACATGCAGGATATGCCAAATAGTGAACAGATGTTT
The DNA here is from genome assembly GCF_035594125.1 of Scylla paramamosain. Taxonomy (NCBI): domain Eukaryota; kingdom Metazoa; phylum Arthropoda; class Malacostraca; order Decapoda; family Portunidae; genus Scylla; species Scylla paramamosain. The sequence continues at coordinate 11,474,279 of NC_087192.1, forward strand.
AGAGCAGATGAGAATGAGAAGCTGACATATTTCCATAACTAAGGAGATAGTGGAACAGAAGATAGATAGGCTAAAAAAGTTCAAGACACCAGAACCAGATGAAATATATCCCAGAGTACTTAAGGAATGCAAAGAGGTTATTAATGAGCCGTTAGTTTCTGTCTTCAGGAAATCACTTGAGTCAGGTGAGATACCAGTAATGTGGAGATAGGCTAATGTAGTACCCACCTTTAGGAAAGGAGATAAAACTTTACCGTCTAATTATAGATTTGTTGTAGGGCACTTAGTGTGTTTTGTGCCAGAGATAGGAAGCGTAGGTCGAGGGTGTGTTTGCCGGGGGCTGGTGTCAATAATAGCGAGGAACATTAGGGAGCATTTAAACAAACATAACTTGATAAATCAGTCACAGCACGGCTTCACGAAGGGGAAGTCTTGCTTGACGAACTTGTTAGGTTTTTTACAGTAAAGTGTATGAGGCAGTAGATAATGGTGATAGTTATGACATCTTATATCTGGACTTAGTAAAGCGTTTGACAAGGTACCCCATCAGAGGTCCTGAGAAAGGTCAGGACACACGGGATAGATGGGAAGGTGTTAGGCTGGATAAGGTCATGGCTAAGCGATAGCCGACAAAGAGTTGTAATAAACGGCTCTAAATCCGAGTGGGGTCATGTAATTAGTGGGGTGCCATAGGGATCAGTATTAGGGCCATTGTTGTTTATATATATATATATATATATATATATATATATATATATATATATATATATATATATATATATATATATATATATATATATATATATCAATGACTTGGATAGTGGAATTAGTAGTGATGTTAGTAAATTTGCGCATGACACAAAGATAAGTAGATTAATTAGGTCAGAATCGGATGCCATCGCCTTGCAGGCAGATTTAGATAGGATGAATGAATGAACGGACAGATGGCAAATGCAGTTTAATATCAACAAATACAAAGTACTTAGCGTAGGCAGAGGAAACCCACACAGTAGGTACACAACAAACAACAAAACTCTGGTAGGTTCAGGGTACGAAAAAGATTTAGGAGTTATAGTTAGCTCTGAACTCCGTCTAGGAAAGCAATGCATAGAAACCAGAAACAGGACAAATAGGGTATTAGGATTCATTTTTAGAAGTTTTAAAATTAGAAGGCCCGAAAGAATATTTAAGTTATATTTGGCGCTGGTCAGACTGCATCTAGACTACGCTGTGCAGTTCTGGTCCCCACATTACTGGAAGGATATAGGTCTATTAGAATCAGTACAAAGGAGAATGACTAAAAGAATACAGGGGATGAGGAGTATTCCTTACGAGGCGAGACTGAAGCTGTTAAATTTACATTTTTTAGAGAGACGTAGGTTAAGAGGAGACCTGATAGAAGTCTTTAAGTGGTATAAGGGTTATAACAAGGGGGGCGTAAGCAAAATTCTTAGGATCAGCAACCAGGATAGAACAAGAAATAACGGGTTCATGCTTGAAAAATATAGGTTTAAGAAAGAGATAGAAAGAAATTGGTTCTCAAATAGAGTGGTAGATGAATGGAACGGACTCAGTAATCATGTTGTTAGTGCTAAGACATTATGGACCTTTAAGAGAAGATTAAACGGATTTATGGATGAGAATGGTAGGTGGAAATAGGTAGGTATATTTCATACAGGTTCCGCCACGTGTAAACGTTGTCGCTTCTTGCAGCTTTCCGTATTTCTTATGTTTTTATGTTCTTATGAAAACATAAAACATATGTTGCAAAGCATAAAATATGGTGAATACCAGTGAGAACCTTGTTGTGACTTAAACGTTGTTGCTCTTGTGATGGGCTTGCAGGTGGATACACTAAGTACTGTTGTTTTTTTATGTGAATGGGACAGCCGTGCAAGACGTTCCGCTTTATTAGGAAAGACTGGCCACCTCGTCATTCATTGGAGCCTGGAATGAAAAAACTACCTGTCGCTGAGCCAAATGAAATTTTGCTACCACCGCTACACATAAAACTGTGGCTCATGATGAACTCTGTAAAAGCTTTGTAAAAAAAAAAAAAAGAAAAAAGAAAAAAAAATCCGGTCAAAGATTCAAGTATTTAAAAACAAAATTCCTCTCACTGAGCGACGCTAAGTTAAAAGAGAGAATCTTTATCGGTCTTCAGATTTGTGAGCTTGTTAAAGATGGCGACTTTGAATCAGCTCTTCATTGGTAAGGAGAGAGATGCTTGGGAAGCATTCAAAGGGATTTCTCGGAAGACGAAGGGAAGAAAACAATGAAGAATTGGTGAAAAATCTCATCAAGGCTATACATCCCAAGGACTCGGGATGTAACATGTCACTTAAAATCCACCATTTAGACTCACATTTAAACTTCTTTCCAGTGAACTGAGGTGCAGTTAATGACGAACACGGTGAAAGGTTTCATCACGATATTTCATTCATAGAAAAGCAGTATCAGAGTAAATGAAGCACAACAATACTTGTAGACTAGTGCTTGTCATTGGCAAGAGATGTTTCTTCAGCCGAATATAAGCGCCAAGCAGAAAGAAAAACGATAGATAAGGGATAAAACTTGACAAATATTGTAGATTGTAATAGAATATTCAAACATTACAGGTCTCGTATCTTTACAACTATAGCCAACAAGCATTTTTTGGGGGTAATATTTGGATTCAGGGCATGAAAGTAAGAATTAATTGATTTAATTTAAGAAGCACACAACATTTCAAAAATTGTTGATGAGTGTTAGGGGTAAATATATTATATTAGCTTTATGCTTTAAAACGGTAGAGGAAATTTCATCAAAGCCACAGGACGAAATCTTTAACGCTTCTAGATAACTTTTAATTTCAGTTTGAGAAGTAGGTAATAGATATATTAAGCAGTTTGGCGAACTAGGTAAATATTGTGTAAAATCATTACTTACGCTATCATGTTTCTGACTCCCAACCTTCAGACAATGTTCATTGAATTTGTCTGAAATATCAGCACAAAAAGTATTAATTCTATTGTTGGTTGTTTAGTAGCTGTAGACCTGCCAAGTATATTATTTATGGATTTCCAATGTGATTTTGGTTTGCCCTTGATAATATTTTTTTTTTTTTGCTGTTTTTTTTTAAGAGATGTTAATTTATTTATGTATACTCTATAGTATGTGTGTGTGTGTGCGTGTGTGTGTGTGTGTGTGTGTGTGTGTGTGTGTGTGTGTGTGTGTGTGTGTGTGTGTGTTCCAATATGTGTATAATAGCAGTGTTTGTAGTTTGTTCGGTATGCTTTTGTTTGTGTTTGTGTTTTATATTACTGACGCAAAATTACATGGCAGGCTTACTTTTATAGTCAGTAGGGCCTACTTGCAGGTGTTTGTTGTCTTCTCTCTCTCTCTCTCTCTCTCTCTCTCTCTCTCTCTCTCTCTCTCTCTCTCTCTCTCTCTCTCTCTCTCTCTCTCTCTCTCTCTCTCTCTCTCTCTCTCTCGGACAGGGTGACCTCGTGAGGGATCAGTAACTCCGCGATATGATTGGCTCTTTTTGTGGTGTGTAGTAGCGATAGTTGGTTGTTACTAGTGTTTGTTCAATGTTTCAATATTTATATTAATGTTTTCCATCGGATTAACCCCTTGACAGTTCCCTTTCATGACACTTAACTGATAAAGAAAAAAAAGATCGATGGTGGCTATTTCATACAGAATAAATGAAAATATTATTCCATTGTCATTCCTCACATGCAGCGAAACCCTCTCTCAGCGTAACTTTATTCAGCTTAACACCAAAAACTCGATGCAATAACACTGGGGCGTTCTCTATAATGGAGATAATAAACTCATGAAACAAGTGCATCCTGGAGAGTCGGTATACGTGGACTTTTAGAGAGAAGTGACGGTGGTGTGTCAAGGAGGAAATATGTGGTTGAATAAAGAGTAAGGAAGGAGAACTATAGTGAAAGGTGATAGGAAATTTGTCGGACGGGACTAAAACAAGACAGAAACTAAAAAGAAAAAAAAGTAAACAATTTAATTTTAAAAAATAAGGCGAAAGAAAGAAGAAAACAATGAGTGTCGTGAGAGATATTAGATAATAAATTAGATAAGAAACATGCCTGCCGCGAAACTTGAACGAGGCAAAATCAGGGAACTGCAAACAAAATTTTCCTATGTATCTGATGAGACAAGGGTGCCGAACAAAAGATTAAAGAACCTGTGTGTGAGTTTATTCTCTGAAGAAAGGGATGGCTGGGTGCCGCTGCTCGGAAAGATGAGTCTTCACTGAGGTCCTGCTTCATCCTGTTTAGGTTTCATTCCACGCGGATATGAAATTCATGACGACATCTACATACCACAGGGCAGCGTGTTGACACAAGTGCTCCCTCAGTGGTGGTATTTCTCCATCCTTTTTTTTTTTTTTTCTGAACCGGGAAGGGGCGCAAGTGAGAAAACTTCCTGCCTGGGAAAGGAAAGCGACTACCTCGAAGTTATTGCGATGAAAAGACCAATCTTTTCAGGAAGTATTTTAAGAGCTGGCGTTGTATCACACAATTTTTTTGTGAATGTTAGGAATAAAAGTTTCACTAGTGTATGAATATATTGTGCTACACAGGCATGTGTCAGGGATGAAAACGCACCCAAAGAAAGCTCTACCTGAGCATTTGGGTTATGAAACTGCATACACTCCTTGCCCTAGATTTGCCGAGAAATATTTTAGTTACAAGGAAATTTCCTCCTGTCTTCTTCCTTCGTAACGCTGGAATACCTTCAAAGAAGGAAAATCGTATCATTCTCAAGATTTTGAATGATTTATGACAAGGCTTTCTTCATTTTTTTATGGCATTTTATCTTTTTATTTATATATTTTCTTGCCTCCGCTTTTGTACTTGTATATGTTATAGTAAATTAGGATAAATGCAACACGTCTTCATGAGAAAGCAAGCCTCTACAGCACGTGAAGGACGCCGTCATGAGAGAAAATAACAAACACTTCGAAAAACTTTTTGGTCATTGCAACAAAGGTAATGATACATAACTGGCTTGTGCTCTTATCTGCCTAGAATGCATCTTTCACTTTCCTTGTGGCAGATATACAATGGTTTTATTTATTTATCTGCTTGTTCTTTTTTGGTACTTCTTGACGGTAAGCCAAGCAATCTCTGAAAATATTGTTATTGTGAACTTGTCAAGAATGTATTATGCCTTACAGAGTATAAAGAAACAGAAGCATTTCCGTTTAGTAATACATAAGGTGGTCTTTACAACTGTCGTAGCCAAGCCGAGGGTGTGTTGTCGTCAAGGTACCCAGGCCTTGGCCACCCATTGCCCCAGAGGTCACTGGTTACCGCCGTGATCCCTCGTGAGGCTTACGGCACCCCTGGTCACATGAACAAGACAGTGCCTGCCCTGATGCCGAGGCACCCGAGCGCCGAGTAAAGGTGACTAAGGCCGTGTAGTTAATGGACCTAGCCTATTCGCAATCAATCTTGTGATGACTTCACAAAACACAAAACAGTGACCCACTGTTAACTTCAGTAATGCACGAACTAGAAGGATATAGAAAAACCATATATGTTCGCGTGTAAAGGTGGTTAACCATAGACTCCCTACGAGACATGTTTCTTACGCACCTACAGTGAAGTATAAGTATCCTGGAGATCGTGTGGAGTGAAGGAAGAGATGAGTGTACTAACTAGTTAGATTTTGAACCTGAAGGATAACTCCTTATGTAGCAGTAGATAGA
>NC_087192.1:11485000-11542500 GCF_035594125.1 Scylla paramamosain
TAGCTGTGTGATTTAAGTTCAAACGTGGTATGAAGAAACTACATCACACATAGAAAAACACGAGGCCTTTCTGTCGTGAACCCGAAGACGTAGGAGGCGATGACGACGTTCCTGAAAACAAAAACCAAACCAAAACAATATGAGAATAAAAGAAAAAGAATAACCGTTTTGAGAGCATCCAGATGAATGTAAAATGTTGTCTTCACTAATAACACAAACACACCTTGTTTCCGGTCATTCGGTCTCACTTTCAGCTGTTATTTATGACTGTTTGTCGAAGTTCATTGCGAACCTACACACTCTCCTTTTCCAGTAGGTGTACAGAAACCACTGTTGCATTGCATGAAGGTATGGTTTCTACACACCTACTGGAAAAGGAGTGTGTAGGTTTGCAATGAACTTCGGCAGTCATAAATAACAGCTAAAAGTGATTTTTAAACAACCGGAAACAAATTGTGCGTCATTAGTAAAGACAACATTTTACATCCATCTGCACGCCTTGTATTCTGAAAGCGTATGTTCATGATACTTTGTTTACACACACACACACACACACACACACACACACACACACACACACACACACACACACACACACATCGTACTATTTACTATACAAAAATACATACATGCTTATTATGAAGCTGATATTTTCTCTCAGCGGCAACATTAATTAAGCAGACAGTCACACACACTGAAGCACAAAGCGAAATGAAATAAAACTTACATCAAATATTAACATCAGGGAATTCAAACGTGTTCTGCTATATTCTGTTGGTGCTGTGCCAACACGAGGTCACCTGGCGGCGGTGGACGCAGGTGAAAGGTTAGGTTTCTGTTCACAACCTCGCCACTTTGCTCAGTCGAGTTAAGGGTGACAAATTCCGTTTCGTTCCCACACTGCTTTGGGGGAATTTCTGCCCCGCACTGTCAGCGTTAAGCCTTTCCTAATCTTGAAACACTGCGCCGGAAAGTATATATCGTATCCATCTTGGTAGAGAGAGAGAGAGAGAGAGAGAGAGAGAGAGAGAGAGAGAGAGAGAGAGAGAGAGAGAGAGAGCGAGAATGTGTGTGTGTGTAGGGGGGTGATATCCGTGAGTGTATGTGAGCGCATAAATGTATACCAGCACTTAGCACACTTCCTTATTTAACGTTCCACATCATACAACAATTGTACTTATAATATTTTAGCAAATTAGTAAGCTTTTCAATCAAAAACAGTACAGGTACAGTAAGGAAAGACGTGCCTGGAGTCGCCGAGCTGCTTTATCTCCGTCGCTCTGAAGCCTGATTCTTTGGCAAGTTATTGAATTTTCTCTACTGGGACGCATCCACTGTTCCTAAAACATGCGGTCGCACCCATTTTGTATATCTGGCACACGTGAACTCATCCACGTCTTATAAGGATGTGGTTTGAAGGGAGGACCATTACATTTTATGAATCGCAGTCATGGCAGTTTACTTCATTTAAGTAACTCTAGAAAAATGTACTTATAAGAAATACACTACGGGAATTAAAAGGTTTCAATTACCCTATCAATTTGCATGATGTCGGCTGTGTATTTTCCAGTAATATTATACACTTGCACCAAACCGGAAGTCAGAACAAAGGATTATTCATCGTCGTTATAACACACAAAAGTGAAACCCTTTATTCTGTTCCACGGTTTGTGTCGTTTTTTTTTTTTCTTCTTTTTTTCTTTTTCCTCGTCAGTACTGATCTTTTTTTATTTTTTTCTTCACTCAAGGAAATTTACTTACACACCTCAGTTTTAGCGAGACACATGAACATGTCTAAGCTTAATTCGCCCTCCCATGTATGCCATGTATATTGTATCCATGATAATCTTAATTTGGCACATGCTGCAAATAATCCACTTGGCGCCACTGAACAGTAGTCCGTCATATATATATATATATATATATATATATATATATATATATATATATATATATATATATATATATATATATATATATATATATATATATATATATATATATATATATATATATATATATATATATATATATATATATATATATATATATATATATATATATATATATATATATATATATATATATATATATATATATATATATATATATATATATATATATATATATATATATATATATATATATATATATATATATATATATATATTAGAAACTAATAATACTGTCATGACTAGTTTTGATATTAAAGCACTTTTGACTAATAGTCCCTTTCATGAAACCATTCAAAAAATTTGTGGTGGACTATTCAAGGACCATGACACTTACCTTAATCATACTAAAAAAGCAATTTACTAGCCTATTTACTACCCCTTCTTGTTGTTATATATATATATATATATATATATATATATATATATATATATATATATATATATATATATATATATATATATATATATATATATATATATATATATATATATATATATATATATTACACACACACACACACACACACACACACACACACACACACACACAGCGCTCACGTCAAATACATTACTTATTATCAACTTTACTGACGGAGTATTTTTTTTAAGAAGAAAAAATAATAAATAGATAAATAAATAAATGAATAACAGCTTCAGGTCTATGAAGTCATCTATTTCGCGCCTACACGCCATCCATTTGTAATCTATACCTGTTTTGGAAGAGGCGCTGCTGCATCAAAATCAACGAGACTTCGGGCAAGGTTAAGTATTTTTAGAATTATATTAGATCTTGGTGAAACTGTTTTATATATCTAATGATAATAATTAATTGTTCAAGACTTCGAAATGATAGGGAAAAATACTGATGAGAGATGCAAGGAAGCCCCTCCGTGAATCAGGTGAATAACAGGGATGGGGAGAGTTTAGAGCACTTCAGACAGGAGAGAACACTTGCGCAGGTACCTACTTGCCAGTCTGCACGCGTAATTTGCCGGGGAAATGAAACAGGAAAATAAGTACAACGATACGAGAAATATAGCGGAGCCGCCTTGCCTCGGCAAGCAGCTCAGAGGCGGTCAGAAGCTTACAACGCCTAAGACCCGAGAGCAGCTTCCAGTCCCCCACACACTCCTTTGAGGACCGCCGGTCTTTCCACATAAACGGTTCGAAATAGGTTGCGCAGATAGGAGATTACTTCATTCAGCTCAGTAAATACTTTCTCCATTAAAACGAAGTTTATCATTATTTTCATATTACTGTTGTTTTTTTTTTTCTCATGAATAATATAGCATTTAAAGATTTTCTGCATTTTTAATCTTTACGATTACAAAAACTTTGTTTCGTGATAGCACAAATGTTTCCTGACGTTTATTTAAAATCAACTGAAAATTTTGTGGAAAACAGGTGCAAGCTTGCATCTCCCGAAGGTAGCACTGCACCTCACGGGGTTACTGCTGAGCGCAGAGGACCTGACTTTAGTAAAACACTTTCGCTGTGAGAGAGACACAGGCACTCTTGACAGTGACATCTCTCCTTAGACCAGGGTGATTCTCTCCCGTGTGAGATCCCCTGAATGTTTTGGGAAAAAGTTGCGGTCAAAAGTATACGAAAAAAAAAAAAATGTCAGAATGTAATGACTTAGTGTCGACAAAGTAAAAAAAAAAAAAAAATCCAACGTCAGTACGTATTTTAAGTGGTTCAGGGGTTCTAATTCTGTGAGCACCTACCCCAACAACATTATGTCAGCGCTAAGCTGAGGAGAGCATATAGCAATGGTTACTGGCCAGTGGACAGTGTTGTTTTGACTGGCGAATGGGAAGAGCATTACGTGCCTGGTTATGTTTGTTTGTAATAAAACTTGTTGCTGATTACTTGGCCATCTGTGAGTAGAGATGAGAAGTACTGTTTATCTATTTATTTATTTATTTATTTATTATTTATTTATTTATTTATTTATTTATTTTTTTTTTTGAAGAAGCTATTGCACTGAGAAAAGAAAATCTTTTTATAGCTGCAATTATTACACATATGAAGTGTTCAAAATCCACTATCCATGCCAGCTTGGTCGCTGCTGTGTAATGCCTCCTGATGCTTCTCCATACCGTAAATCTGGCTATGGACGGCAAAAAAACTACAGACAAACTGCTGAATAGAGAAGTTTTAAAGAATCCACCAATTTCTGACACAACCTTGAAGAAAAACCACCCGAATCTGAAAGGTGAAACCATGTGCACCATACGACATCGCGTGCAGGACTTGAAAGTCCTTTCATTTTGAAGTGCTAAAAATCACTGCTTAATATATATATATATATATATATATATATATATATATATATATATATATATATATATATATATATATATATATATATATATATATATATATATATATATATATATATATATATATATATATATATATATATATATATATATATATATATATATATATATATATATATATATATATATATATATATATATATGAGGAGGCAGTAGGCACCTACCGAAACGATAATTACTCGCAGTGAGATTTAAAGCACTGTATCAGGGGGTGCTGTGAACTTATCATTAAACCTAGCTGTGACCTCACTGAAAGTTTCTCTTTTGTGTCTCACAATACAAGTGGACAGTCACAGCTTGCCCTCTAAAGACAACTTTCTTCCTTCACAAAAAACAAGCACCTAATTACACACACCTTTCACTCAAAATTCAAAATTATCATGGCGGAGTCCCCATCTGGAGAGGAGACCACAAATGTCCCCAGGTCGGACTACTCTTCTGGTACCGACCATAGGTGCCTTGCCACACCCCTCAACTTTCTCTTCATTAACTTCTGCAACTTTCGCGCTCTTAGATCTTATTTTCAATCTGTAGAATACCACCTCTCCTCTACTAAACCTCGTCTTATTTTCCTGACTGAAACACAGGTATCTGAGGCAACGGACAGTAGCCTCTTTTCTGTTTCCTCCTACTTTCTCTATTCTCATTTTCAATGCAAAGCTGGATGTTGCATTTATATGCGTTTAACCTGCTCTCGTGCCCACGCTCTTGAATCTTACGAGTTTTCCACCATCTGGCTAAGACTATAGAGTCACCCTCAAACTAAATTTATCTGTGCTGTATACTTCTCACCTCTGTCTATAAGAAATTCTTTGACTACTTAACTTCCAAAGTGGAGCATTTTGACTCATAAGAACATAAGAACATAAGAAATAAGGGAAGCTGCAAGAAGCAACCGGGCTTACACGTGGCAGTCCCTGTATGAAATATACCTACTTATTTCCATCTATTATTCCCATTCATAAACCTGTCTAATTTTCTCTTAAAGTTCTCTAATGTTCTAGCACTAACAACATTATTGCTGAGTCCGTTCCATTAATCTACCACTCCATTTGAGAACCAATTTTTTCCTATCTCCTTCCTAAACCTAAATTTTTCAAGCTTGAACCCGTTATTTCTTGTTCTACCCTGGTTGCTGATCCTAAGAATTTTGCTTACATCCCCCTTGTTATAACCCTTATACCACTTAAAGACTTTTATCAGGTCCCCTCTTAATCTACGTCTCTCTAAAGAATGTAAATTTAACAACTTCAATCTCGCCTCGTAAGAAATACTCCTCATCTCCTGTATCCTTTTAGTCATTCTCCTCTGTACTGATTCTAATAGACCTATATCTTTCCTGTAATGTGGGGACCAGAACTGAACAGCGTAGTCTAGATGAGGTCTGACCAGTACCAATTATAACTTTAATATTACTTCGGGCCTTCTACTTTTAACACTCCTAAAAATTAATCCTAGTACCCTATTTGCCCTGTTTCCGGCCTCTATGCATTGTTTTCCTAGACGGAGTTCAGAGCAAGAGTGTGCGTAGGCGTGTGTGTGTGTGGAACGTGGCGTCGGAGTTAAAAATTCGAAAGAGCGCATTGGGCGGCCCTGTATCGCCTTCGCCCTGCCGAGCTGAAGAAGTGAAGTAAGAACGAACTAGCTGTGTGGCCTGTACGGAGAGGCGAGAGCGTCATTCACGTTGATGTGGTCTGTTAGCGAATTATTGTGAAATCAGCATGGAGAAAGAATGTAGCAAAATACTTTGATATGCTGCTTAATGTTATTGAACATGTTACATCGTATATAGAGTTGCGATAACCAACTGAAAAAATATTAATACACTAGTACATTCGATAAGTTCTTTTTAGCAGCCTCGTGTAGTTCTTTGATATACCATGACATTGGTACTCCAGGGACGCTTTTCATGGAAAGTTTCCATTTATTATGAAGACAGAAGTGATAATTCTTCTGACAGTTTTCAACGATTTATCTTGGGTCGACCAAGTTGAAGTTTTAATAATTCCGAGTAAAAAAAAATAAAACTAAATAAATAAATAAAAATAAATAAATAAATCTACTCGATCCCGAATTTCGTATATATATATATATATATATATATATATATATATATATATATATATATATATATATATATATATATATATATATATATATATATATATATATATATATATATATATATTACAGGTTAAAGTTCAGTTCACAGTAAAATGTGGTAATTCTGACAACACAGACATTCCTGTATGACAGAATAAGGAGCTTTTACTTCTAAAGACATAGAATCCGAAATTATATCCAGTGAGGTAATTGGCGTGTGCGCGGTGCAGTATTGCCTCTACAGTATATAACACTGAAAAGCATTGCATCTTAAGCCTCGTGTCTTCGATGGTGAGCCAAGAACCACAGCAAGTTCTTCCGTGTGGATGATCTCCCAATATTCAGCTTCAACGACCATGCTGAAGCTTCACAGGGTAACACTGATCTTTGTTGATCATGTGGGAATCACGGCATAATACCTCTTTTGTTTCTCTGCAGGATAAATATAATCCTTCACCACAATATGCACCAGAATACGAGACTTTCTCGAAGCGAATCTCAGTCAAATGCCGTGGTCGTCTTCCAAACAACTACCAATTTTCGGGGCCACATTAAGGCAAGGGTTTCTTGTGGAGATGGAGGCTGATAACCTGAGCAAGGAGCGTTAAGTGCTGAGCCAACAAACCTTAGCGAAATTAGTCAACACATCAGGCAGGTTTACGATGAGGTTCTTGGCTGCCTCATTTTCAACCACATAACCCACGACTTACAGCAAAGTTAAGCGAATCCATCAACGCAGAGCAAATATTAATCAGAAAACAGTCAACGCAACATACATAACATTGTACATAATTCAAGTTTTATTGATTTTTGGCATCGCAAAGAAACAGACCATTGATATGTTTGACGAGGCACGCGTCTTGAAATTATGTAATTCACGCATGCAGCCCAAATTGTTAAAGTACATGTATTGATATGCAATACCAGTTAATGAAAACCAGTCCTTTCAGAAGACATCACACACTTCCTCTATATTGTCACGTCCTGGCACCTCTCAGAACTTCAGTGTACTTCACATTAATCTTATTTTATTTAATATATTCTTTTAAAGGGGTGAGGCTGATCAGAAATATGTATGCTTTATGTATTAATTACCTCATCTTCTTCATCCATGTTTCCTCTCTCAGCCACAACATTGCCTTTGGGAGGTAAAATACTATTCATAAAGCTTGCTATACCTCAAGTACGTCCGTAACTTCCCTCGGAAACTGACAGATGACAAAAAAAAAAGCAAATGTATAAGAATATAATGATATATAAAGTATAATGATAAGAAAAAAAAAAAGAACACGACATGAACACCGTCGCAGGACACAATTCTTCATAAATCAAAAGAAAATCCACATATGTATACTGCAGCAAATCCTCTTTCAAATGAAGGAGAAACTGTTCCCGTTGATCGGTGACGTAAGCTACCTTTAAACTCGAGTGACCGGCGAAACTGCAAAGCACGAAACTACATGGAATATTCTTGCAAGTTCCAAAGACAGGAAAGAGAGAGCGGAAAAATAAAAATAAAAATAAATAAATAAATAAATAACGAGGAGGATTATTCCGTGCACCTGCGGCTCCGTACAACGAGAGGGTTGTGTGGGATACAATTTGTCCGGTATCATAAACTGACACCAGTTATGTCGCGTCCGTTTTCAGAAAGACTTCCACCCGTCCTGCGAGACACACGCAGCTGTAAACTGGGAGAGCATGCGAGGCATCCGCACAAGAACAAGGACGGGAATAAGAAAAGTTCATGGGAGAAATATGGAAGTAGTAGTAGTAGTAGTAGTAGTAGTAGTAGTAGTAGTAGTAGTAGTAGTAGTAGTATATTAAAAGTAGTAGTAGTAGTAGTAGTAAATAATTAATAGAAAAATAAGTCAAATAAATAAGTAAAAAATATACAATAAAATATTAAACAAAATTTTCATGTTCCCAATGCAGGCATTTTCCAAATATTAACCACAAAATATTTTTAAGCTCTCTCTTTCAAGCAAAAGAATAAGCACTGGCCAAAGACTATCAAACGCATTCGAGGAATAAGAAACCTGCTACATGTATCCGTCCTACGCTTGTACCAAGAGTCATGAAGGTTTAGCGATGAAGGTCAAAGGGAAGGATGATGCGTACTGAGAGTCAGTAGGATTTTTGGAACGATGGTTTGCGGGAGAGAGGAAGAGAAGGCAAGGTCTACTCCGTGTCTTCCGTTTTACCTTCGAGGAAAAATATGTTTATTTTTCAAATTTGCCCTGGCAAATAATTTTGGTTCAGATAAAGCAACCTGAGAAAATATTTTCCTAATTGGAAATTCGTATATTATAGCTGCAGCGAATATGTTTGTAAAGACAAACATATTCACTTATAACAACAAGAGCCTTCAATGACCAGAAAAAAACAGGCTGGATCCTTCGTCGCTCACCACCTGCCTTTTTCTACGACTATATTTTTTTTCTTTTCACGTGTAACTAACACTGAATTTACTATTGACAATTGTTTTCTTTATTGAGCACGTTATGTAAACATGCAAAGGGCGAGATAGATACCCTGATGGGTCGAGAACAGGGAGCTCAGGGAGAAGAGGGAGTGCAAGATAGTGAGTGGTCAGGGCGTCTAGTATGGCTGTAATAATACTTTGTGTGTATGCATTATATCTGGTAGGTGGAAGATAGGCTGCACTGTGTGAGCGTGTGTGTGTGTGTGTGTGTGTGTGTGTGTGTGTGTGTGTGTGTGTGTGTGTGTGTGTGTGTGTGTGTGTGTGTGTGTGTGTGTGTGTGTGTGCACTATACCGCACAAAATTGACTTCTTGTATTCTTGTTTGTTGCTTGTAGTGGTTATTGAGTTGCCCATGGTGTGCCGCAGGAGGTGCCAAGGAAACTCAGTTGTAAAAAAGCTGCCTTGTATTAATTAATATAAATTGCGGAGATACAAAGGAACGCCAGCCCTTGAGACCGAGCACAAGGCTACCCGAGAGCCGAGGCCCCACTGTTCACTGAGGAAAGCGCAGGGCGTGAGAAGAGAGGACACCGCGCGTGGGGTGGTGGTGTCGCTTGCAAAAGTGTCCCTCTGTGCGAAAGTGTCTCCTGTGCTCCACACCCTCCTGTTATCTTTGCTCAAACTCGTGTATGAAAGGGTCTGTAGCTGCCCGGAGGCAACTAAAGGATTTCAGACCCACACGGTGAACGCGAATCGTTTATTGCATTCGGTCAAACCTGAAGACATATATAATAAACATAAGACATGCGTAGCACTACTAACTATTACATACTGTACCAACATAATGCATCACCAATTACGGATTATGCTAATTAGGGCAATCAACCCCTCGTAATACAGATGTGGAACTCACGTGTTTGGGGTTTTAAGGAGACCTGTCACCAAGCAACACCTTTGTCTGTATTGTAAAGGTACGATCTTTCCTGGAGTAGTCACACCCTAACTCGGTTACGGTACAAAGGAATCTGTCCCTCTGGGCTTCGTTCCTGCTGGCCCTCGGCGCCTCACGCCTGCTCGTCTTACCCTTAGGTCAGCAATAGTTCCTGGGTGACTCATTCCTCTATGGAGATCCCTCTGTGTCTTATCTACCCTTCGCGCCATGTTATCAACTTTATCACGTAAACACAATCCTCACTACCTCTCTGCAACTAAGCTTTCCACAGCACACATCTTCACTACCGCGATTAACTACTATAATGAATTCAGTTTCCATAATCTCTACTCCGATAACTTAGATTCCTTAGTGTTACCCATGCTTCATATACTAGTTCACTTCAACTCTCATAACACAGATCATATTATTTAGCTTGCTCAACAACAACTTCTTTCACCCGCTCGGCGGTCTTTCACTCGCTCGGCGGTAACAGGTCTATGGGACTGATATCTCAACGAGAGCAAGCATGATCATCAATTGTCATTATGACTGTATATAACGCATCATCAGTAGTCTTATAATTTATTATTTATCGAATGTATGAAACCTCCAAGTGCCATGGAACAAAATAGCAAATAGGAAGGAAAAATTAAAATAGAAAAGATAACGTCATTCAAATATTAATCTTGTGATTTTTTTTTTATTTTTTTTATTAGCCTAAAGACTCTTCGCCCACTCCTGCATTCCATTTTCCGGTCCCCTGGGACCTGACGCCAAGCCTCTGGCTACCTGTCTATCACCACGTGGGAGTGAGGTCAACCCCTTTCTCTCCGGGATGCCAGCCCCTACCATGACCTGAGCCGGCCCAGCAACCATCCCGGCATTAGCAGTCCTTGTCCGCCTTGCCTCGGTGGCAGACATGCGGCTCGCTGGAAGCTCATGATATTTATCTTTGTACAGTTTTATTTGATTTAATATTAATGCAGCTGATTTTACAACTGTATTTCTCTATCCACCATATCTACGCTCTACTAGAAGAAGAACCCGATTACACAAAAATAGTGGTCGCGGTGGAGTGGAATTTTCTTGGCTACTCAATTCCTGCCCACTCCAGCTACTCCAGCTACCTTCATTGCCTCCGGATTACCTGCTAAGTCTGGTGGCTTCTTGCAGCTTCCCTTGTTTCTCATGTTCTTATATTCACTGTGCAACACTTATACTTGTTCCAGCTATAGAGATGTGTAATAGTACTGTAATGGAATGTTTCTTTATGCCACTAAGGAGGGGTCATGATACTGTAATGCAAAACTTGAATTATGTTGCATCACATGAAGTATAGTTTTCTTTCGTATGGCAAAAAGTTATTTGTAATATGTCTTAAGTAATATTTTAGTAATAGAATTTTATTTTATTATTTTTTTATGCCTCTAAGGAAAGGTCATAATAATATAAAGCTTGAATTATGTTGTATCACATGAATTAAAATTTTCTTTAACTTTGCAAAAAAGGAATTATTAGTAATGTGTAAGTAATATTATTGTAACAAACATTTTTTTTATACCACTAAAGAGAGGTCATGATAATACAAAGCTTGGAAATACGTTGTGTCACATAAGTACAATTTTCTTTTACATCGCAAAAAAAAAAAAAAAAAAAAAAAAAGTTAAGAAACAAAGGAAAGAATGTCTTAAGGAATGGAAAGTTTCCTGTTTATCTATAGCGATAAATCTCACTGTCTGTTATTATTTTTTTCAATTAGTGTTGATTTTAGTGTTTTATTTTTGTAATAAATTCTGTGAAATCACAGTTTTTTTTTTTTTTTTCTGTACAAGAAAAAAAGTCTCAAAATCTGGCTGAGACTTGGGGAAACAACAAATCATAGACTGCCCACCATATAATCAATTAAAGAACTGTTGTGTCCTAAAAGTAAAGGTCGTCATTTAAGCAAGGTGTCAATATCTTAGTATGTGATGGTACATAGTAATCTAACTTTGTACATCCCTTGTTAATCTCATACTAGGCAATATATATATATATATATATACTCGTATACTCGTATATATATATATATATATATATATATATATATATATATATATATATATATATATATATATATATATATATATATATATATATATATATATATATATATATATATATATATATATATATATATATATATATATATATATATATATATATATATATATATATATATATATATATATTCTGTGTTACCATGTTGTGTGCTCTTCTGTGTGCTATTCTGTGTGTTTTGTATTTCTGTGCATATTATTCTTTGATTATCTGTGCACTTCACGTCGCTTATGAAAACACGCTCACAGTCTGCGCTATCTACTTAACTGTCTGACACAATGTCTACTGAAACCATCGCTACTCCTCATATCACCTTCATACACGAATCTTATCACCTTCCTAATTTTTCTGGTGCTGGCACAGAGACTGTTCATCAATTTATTCAGAGAATTGAGGAGGGATATACTAGCCGTTCAGCCGCATCTGATAAGGAAAAAATATCCAATTTAAAATCACGTATTTGTCACGAACCTTCGAGTCTCGCTGGCCTGTTGGTGAAATCAGACAAATTTACTTCTCTTACCACCTTTGAAGACTTCACCACTCACCTCAGAAATCATATCCAGAGTCATTCCAAGCTTGGAGCCACCCATTCTCTTCTCAAACTCTCTAAATCTATCTCACAGCACGTCCCCTCACACACTGATCCTTACCAGGCAGAAAACATTGCTTCCTCTCTGAGCTCAGAATTGATCGCTCAGCTCCAAGAATCAAATTAGTTTACTGTCAAAAGGTGAGTTAAAAAGACTCATAGCTTATATCTTGTTCACCTCTTTCCTTGATGCTCCCAATTTTCAGGTCGCAAGTGACATCGAATTCAACAAATCAGACTACATATATGATGTCTGCAAAGTCATGTCTGATAAGCGTACTCTTCCCACCTCTGACCCTGTCCAGGTCCTCCCTGCCTCTTCAACTGACTCTTTCACCTCTCCTCATCACCCACCTTCCCGTTCTTCCTCTCCTTCTCGTGGACGTTACACTAGACGCACACCCCCTTCACAAGTCGATCGAAATCGAGATCAAGAAATGTCACCTGCAACCGTTGCAAGTTGCCTAGTCATGTTTTCGTGGAGTGAAGGGTTGTTATTGACAGCTCAGGAAGATTCTCATTCAATCCCGAAGCATTCTGTTCCTTCCACAAAAGGGTAGGTAATTTCTTACAAGACTGCAGGCATTATCTTGCACAATCTCAGGCTGAACAAACATCGTCGGGAAACTCTTCGTGCCCTTATTTGCCCAATCCATCATAACATCATCATCCATCCTCAAATCTTCACCTTCTTATGTACCTAAACATCGTACAAAACACTAGGTATGCTTCATTCATCCTCCAAACTCACCATTTCGTTCAATTAACATTAAATATGTTGGATTATTTAATAGCATTATCACAGATGTTATGTGTCACTGTGCATCATACAAAGCTTCTTTCACATGGATGCTGCAGTTAACCTTATCAAGATGGATGTATTTAGAAAACTCTCTTCCTCTTCTCAGAATGACATCCGTGCTTTACCTCCTGATATTAATTTCAATGGTATATCTAGGAGAATTATCTTACCTCACGGGAAAGTATTCTTATCACTGGCTTTATGACCCCAGGAAAAAGACATATGTGATTATTTCTACACTGTGTCTAATATATCTTTCAGTGCTGATCTTCTCATAGGCTTCAACACCATGTGCAAATATGACATCAGTCATTTCTCTGTCATCAATGAAATCGCTTAAGAGGATATATATATTCCTACTGTTCTTCCCTCTGATACTTCCTCTCTTGCTGGTGTAGTGACATCTGTTGCAACTTTTCCTTCTACTAGCGATCAGATGTTATCTACACGAGATAGGCATCTAGTTTGCCTGTCTCACAGCTTCATTCTCAATCATCTTCCCAGTCAGACCACGATGTAACTCTTTGTAAACACATTTTGCTAACAGGTCCGGTAACGCTATCTGAATGAGCTTTATATGTTGTAAATGCTAAGGTTAAGTCTGCTGTACCAGGCAGTGATATCCTCTGTTATGCACAACAGTCTCCATGCAAAGGTGTTGAGTTAGAATCCATTTTTACCACAATCGATGACAATGGATTCTGCAAAATCGGGCTGAAAAATGTTAAATCTACACCTGTCAAGCTCAAACCAAGTGTGCTACTCGGAGAAGTCTTGCCTTACTCTGAGAAAGTTGTAATCTTGGATGATTTACCTTCTTCCTCTATCAATAATGAATCTGCATCAGACAGCCATAACATGTCTTCTCTCCCGCCTATCGCGGATGATCACATATCTGTACTTGATTTCCCAGAATTTTCAACAAGAATTACTTGCTTTCCTAAATTCCTTCAGAAATGTTGTCTTGCTCCTTGATGAACCTCTGGGCCACACAGACGTCATCATCCACTCTATCCATCTGATGTCCAGACCATCTTACATTTCCAGCTACAGGGTGCCACTCAGCCGTTATTTTCTGCTTTATGACGCTGTGCGAGGTATGTTACTTCAGGATATAGTGGAATCTGCTTGTCCATCTCTTAACGCTCCCTTGTTACTCGTTCCAAAGAAACAAGGCGATTGGCGTGCCGTTGTCGACTTCATTAAACTAAACGCATCTACCATTCCGGACGGTTATCCAATGCTGAGGTTAGGGGATCTTCTTCAGTCTCTCGGTGATTCAAATGCGGTATTTTCCACCATAGATTTACACTCAGGATTCATCCAAGATGAACTCGAGGAAAGTTCGCGGCCATACACTGCTTTTTCTACCTTCTCCGCCCAATTCATGTTCAAACGCATGGCTCAAGGTCTATGTAATTCGCCTTTAACATTTCAGAGATTGATGAATTCTTTTCTCTCAGGTCTCGCAAGTAAAAGTGTTTTCTGCTTCCTTGATGACGTTATCATTGCATCAGAGTCTCTAAAGGACCATTTTCACATACTGTCTCTCGTTCTGTCACTCTTTCAAGTTGCTGCCTTAAAGATCAAACTCAGCAAATGCTCGTTTCTCCAACAGCAAGTCAAATTCCTTGGTCACAAAGTCGACAGAGATAGTATTTACATTTTAAATGACAAACTAAATGCTGTGAAAAAATCTCTGTTCCTACAAATATCGATCAGATCAGGCAATTCATCGGTCTTCCTGGATTTTATCGCCAGTTCATAAAAAAAAAAAAAATTCAGCCTTATCGCTTAACCTCTCACTCATCTGGTGAAAAAAAAAAAATGTTGCATTCATCTGGTCTGAAAAAAAAAAAAAAATGCCTTTGATCTTCTCAAAACTGCCTTGTGCTAAGCACCGGTCCTTGCTTTTCCAAATTTCAAGATAGATTTCATCTTATACACTGACGCTTCTGGTTTTGGAATCGGTGTTTTTTTCATGCAAAAAGGATTCACTTGGTAAACATCGCGTTTTAGCATATGCTAGCAGACTTCTCAACAAGGCAAAGCAAAATTATGACATCACAAACCGTGAAAGTCTCGCCGTGATCTGGTCGTTACGTGATTTTCGTGAATTCATCTTAGGCTATAAATTCATGTCCACACTGATCATTATGTTGTCACAGAGACGTTCGAGGGCAACAACTTCACAGGTCAATTTGTTCGCTGGCATCTCACGATTCAGTTTTCATTTTCATATATTCCCGGCAAGGCAAACTCAGTGGCAGATGCGCTATCACGCAATGTTGCTACTATCTCCGCCATCACATAGAATCCTGCCATCCCAGCCATGGATGAAATAAGGAAACATCAACATTCAGACGCTTTCTGTTCTAGTGTTGCTTATTACCTCGAATCTGGTGATGAGACAAATCTTCCTAAGTTGTAAGTGAGTGCTGATACGTTTTTCATGCAAGAAGATTTCTTGCAAAAGTCGAGAGATGTCCATACTGACATTTCCAGTGAGCGTTTATCTCAGCTCAACCTTAGTGGTTAGTGAGTACCATACTACAACACGTTCACGATTCATCCCACGTAGGACATCCAGGTCGGGACAGATGCCTTGCACAAGCAAAATTATCATATTTCTGCCCCACTATGATGAAGGATATTTTTCAGTATTGTGCACTCTGTTCTCAGTGCGTTTCGAATCAGAGTTCACGATCGCAGCTCTAAATTAGATCCATTATTCTTTGGGCCACACCGGGTAATCGAGTTTCTCCATGGCCACAAAGTAAAAATTCTAGATCTCAAAGCCTTCGTAGAACAGATCGTCCATGTCAATCATTTGACACGTGTGAACAAAGAAAGGGTTTGATGATGAATGTGAACATCATTTACTACTTCATTCTCCTTCAACAGATCCTCCAAACGACTCAGGCTTAACCACACACGCACCTTCTTACAGACTGAAACTTCGTTCCCACTCTAAGGTTTAATCATGCAGTTTCAATATCATGTATGTATGTGTATATTTCTCTTATTTATATGTGCTGTATATGTACTATATTATATTATCATATCTGTATATTACTATTATGGTTATCATTCCGTACTCTCTCTCTCTCTCTGATGTTATGTATTATCTGTTAATTGTTCACATCGTACTGCTCTCTTTATTGTTATGTTCAAATGCGAGATCACATTTTTCGTGGGGAAGGGCAACTGTATCAGTCTTAACATATATATATATATATATATATATATATATATATATATATATATATATATATATATATATATATATATATATATATATATATATATATATATATATATATATATATATATATATATATATATATATATACATATATATATACGTTCATCATTTCCTATTCCATTCCACTTACAGTGTGTTCATATATTCATTCCACGTGTGCCCATGGCCAGCCAGTCTGTTCTAATTTTAACCTCTCTCCTTCTCTCCCTCTCAATGAAATTCACACCTACTTCCAGTCCTTAAGATAAAGCCCGCACACGTAGCTAGAGTAAGTACAGTCCGCGAGAGTCCAGTCCGAGAAAGTCTTCCGAGAGAGTCGTCAGTCTTGTCTTGAGAGAATTCTGCTCAGTTCATCATCAGTTCATGAGCAGTCCAGCTCATATAATTTCAGAAATAATCTGATCAGAAAAGAGCTTACAATCCGTCGTCACGTCTGTAATCAACTGTGTTTTGTATCATGTGCATACATTCTCTCCATTATTAAATCAAAATGAACTCTTATAAATTGTGTCTTTTGCTCGCACACATCAGCAATAAGAACTTACTCCTCATCTGATCCAGCGGTGGTAAGCATCATCTCAACAGGAAGTATATCATCTATCTAACACAGTGTGATATATATATATATATATATATATATATATATATATATATATATATATATATATATATATATATATATATATATATATATATATATATATATATATATATATATATATATATATATATATATATATATATATATATATATATATATATATATATATATATATATATATATATAATTATTTACGTAGTGGGTATGACCCCAACCAGTGTTACTTCTTATGAGGAAAATGTTTAGGTTCATCCTATTGTTTTGCATACAAATTATATTACTATTTCTTACTGTAATACCAGTGCATATGATGTCAAATCCACACAGGTGTTAAGACTTAATTTTTATTATCCTCTTGTCTTTTGCTCCCAGTATCACAATTGTTCCTAAATGTATGATTTGTTGCTTCCTTCAGTGTATATTTTTACATGTCTCAGGGCCAAGTGAACTTGCACCTTATGTTGAGCTTGTGCTGGAGGAGGAAGAATGTGTAGTGGTCCACAGCCCTATTAGTTTATTCTATATATATATATATATATATATATATATATATATATATATATATATATATATATATATATATATATATATATATATATGTTACGCATAATGTGGACAATTGCCTAATGTGAACATTAGGCAGAAAATTGCCTAATGTGTACATCAAGCAAGTAGGTTGCGTAAAGTTTACAAATTGTTAACATTAGGCAAAAAATGCCTATTGTTCAAATTATGCAGCTCAATTTTGCCCAATGTGAATAAGGAAAACATAATTAATTAATGCAATATTAGTATAAGTAAAATAGGTCAATCGATCTCAGGGTTCAGTTGAGTCCAATCACAAATTTTTGCATGATCTGCCTGGGTGACAGCGCGAGTTGCATTTAATTTCTTTTCTTAGGCAGCTGCACCTTCCTGATGTACATTGAGTAGTACATTGACACTTTGTATAACCTTGCCCACCAGTGGCTCTTGCTGTTGCTGTTCTCATCGATAGGCAGATATCAGGAACCTCTTCAGACTTTATAAGGGTCTGTTTGATCCCACTTAGGTCAGCTGGTGTAAATTTTGTTCTAATAATTCCCTCCCGACAACCTACAGTGTATAGTCCTTCTTCTTCCTTAAGGATGACTACTAACAGATTTTTTGGATCTGTTGGACCACGATCGACATCTGGAACCCTCAGCGTAGCACACTGACCAATGGACAATGGCTTAAGCAGGTTTTTGCCGCGTCTTGTCATCCGTGCTGCTGCCTTTGATTGTCCTATATTAGCTGCAACACGGATCTTTTGGAAATTCGTAGCTACTGTCTCTGCCCGTGTCTCTGCTTCTGCCTCTTCCCCTGCCTCTGCCTCTGCACCTGTCTCTGCTTCTGCCTCTGCCCCTGTCTGTGCTTCTTCTTCTGCCTCTAACTCTGTTGCTGCTTCTGCTTCTGCACCTGTCTCTGCTTCTGCCTCTGACCTCCCTGCCCGTGTCTCTGCTTCTGCTTCTGTCTCTGCCCCTGTCTGTGCTTCTTCTTCTGCCTCTGCCCCTGTTGCTGCTTCTGCCTCTGCACCTGTCTCTGCTTCTGCCTCAGTCTCTGCTTCCAGAAATGACTCGAGATCTTCCTCGGTGAATATATTACAAAAAGCTGTACTTGGCACGATAGATGATGCTAATCCAACTTGCGGATCTAGTCCAAATGTAACTTTAAAAGGACTGTGGCCAGTTGTTTCATGCTGACTGATATTAACTTGCCACTGAACAAACTTAAGACCTACTGACCACTTTTTGCTGTTATTTTCCCTCATCCAAATGGTTAGTTTGTCCTGGATCACACCGTTTAGACGTTCAACAGCTCCTTGGCTTTGAGGATGACGTGGGCGTCCAGTCACCAGCTTCAGCTCTGGCCATAGCATTGAAAGCTCGGTGATGATGGCATTCACAAACTCCCGTCCGTTGTCGGAATGTAAAATAGCAGGTGCTCCAAATGTCAGAAATATATCTAGAAGGTTCGCTGCGACTTCCTCTGCTCTTTTTGATGTCAGTGGACGCAACACACAAAATTTGCTGAAATGATTTACATATGTCATGATGTACTTAAAGTTTCCATCAGGTAATGTTTGAAAATTTATAAGATCTATCTGGCATCTAGAATGGATATCATGACTGCGTACCGGTTTTACTACCAAACCCTTTGGAGTTTTTCTGGCTTTCTTTTGATGACAGTGCTCACAGAATGAAATGTAGAGGTAGCATACTTCTTGTGTGATGTTTGACCATTTCTTTCTCACTTCTGCAATTGTTTTCTTGCCACCTCCATGGCCAATAGCTTCATGAGCTGTTTTAATAATACCAAACACTTCTTCTACACATGCAACAAACTTAAATTCATGTTCACTGGTATCTTTTCTTTTGCGAATAAGTCGGTCAGCATTGCCAACACGCAGAACTTCATAGCGTTTCTTGAGGTTATAGTCAAATGTAGACTGGGCTCCAGAAGAATTGATTCTTAACAAATCCTGCAACCACTGATCACGCTGGAGAGCGGGCTGGATGACAGCATTTTCAGCCTTGCCTTGCAGCGTTTGACGCAGCTGAAGTTCAAAAGCAGCTTGATCCATAGTGCATAAACTGTAATAGATAGAAAAGTTTAGTAATTTACAAAGAAAATATAGAGAAAAAAACATCAGCGAACCCACACAGTAATCAGAAATCCATAAGTTTAGAAAGATTTAGCATCACACTCACTTTACTTCGCGTTTTAGCGCCACTTTACTTCGCGTTTTAGCGCCACTCACTATGCTTCTCGTTTGAAAGAATTTGCACGCACCTGCTCACAACAACTCGGTTATAACAAACCCAAAGCTTCGAACAACATCTTTGCTCACAACAACTCGGTAACAGACCCAAAGTTTCGAACAACATTCGAACAAAACTGTAGACACTGGTTTGTCATTCAATTCACATTAGGCAAAATACCCTTGCCTAATTTGAAAATCATGCCTAAAGTGGACATTAAGCAAGTAAGTTGCCTATTGTCAACATCGTGCAAACAAATTGCCTAATATGAAGATTAGGCAATTTCACTGCCTAATGTTCACATTAGGCAATTATCCACATTATGCGTGACATATATATATATATATATATATATATATATATATATATATATATATATATATATATATATATATATATATATATATATATATATATATATATATATATATAAACTTCTTGACCACACTCTTAAAGTCCACGTACTTCCTGTTGATTTCTGCTGGTGCCTTGTCCTCACCACCCACTGCATTCACCGCCGCTTTCACAGTTGCCCACGCACTGTGTCATAAGTACTTGATTTCCGTGATTACAGGAGCACTCAGCACTCCCAGCAGAACTGCGTTTCTATCTATTGTACTTCTCTGATGAGTACATAGCACTCTTCGTCACTGAACTTTTTTTTTTTTTTTCTAATCCTTTAGCTTGCCATGGTATGCTTTTCCTCGTGTCCATGTTTACAAATAGCTGAAAAATTCCTGGCTGCACGTCACTTTAATGCCTACATCTGATTGGCCGAGACGCTATGACGTCATCAGATGCCGTGATATCTGAACCCCCCCAAAACAACGCTCCCTTAAACTAACGAGACGCTAAAGGGAGTTTTGAGCATCGACCTTAGAGAGCGCCCTTAAGGCGATCGTACCGGAAGATCCCTTAGAGGTGTGCTAAGGGAGAGTCTTGAACATCCGGCCCCAGGACACTTGCACAATACCAAGTCATCCCTCAAAAGAAAATAATAAGATAGATGAATAAATTATCTAATTAAAGTAAACTTCATGAGAAAATAATGTTTATGTTGCCATTCTTCACAAAATGGTGCTCAGATCTGAATTCAAGTCATACGGTATTGTTACCTGTTACCAACACCCGCGCTACTTGTGGTAAGGATTGAAGGCACGGTCTTAAGTCGTTCCTACATTGTCGAAGGGAAGGTACACTGCTCGACCTTCATGAGTCTTGGTACAGGCTAAAAACAAGTCAGCTGAGGTCTGACTTCCTCAGGTATTGTCATACTTTGTTAAAGATACATATGTCGAAGAAAGACAGAGGAAAAGGGAGGCAAAGTCCGTCAAAATTTATCAGTACAAGTAAAGGAAGAGTGCATTCATTATTGAGATGGACATTGTAGGCGTGAAAGAATGAAGGTGAGTGAATAGTCTTGTGCATGGGTGTTGCATGGAGGGAGTTGGAGTATACTGGTCAGCACTATTACTTACACGTGACAATGAGTAAATCACAGTTTAATGTCAGTGATAATGTGCAGAAAACAAATCGAATCTGAGGTGGTGTTATTATTGCTGCCAGATTAATCTGTATGCATGTGAAGGTGAAGATGATTTGGTAAATAAGATGTAAATAAATATAGTAGTTGAGATTAACCTGTAGATATATCGTTGAATACATACTTACATACATGCATACATAAAGGCATACATACATACATACATAAACTCATCTAAATAAAGATTAGGGATCAACTGTCGACTCGCAAACATAAAAAGGAACAGAGTCGAGGAACATTAAGGATCATTTAAATTACACAAGTTGATTTACGATTCGCACTATGGCTTAACAAAGGAGAGTCATGGTTTGGCTTGTTGAGTTTTTTTTTTTTTTCTTTAAGAAAGTCTCTGAAGCAGTAGATACAAGGGATTGTTATCATACAATATACGTGTAGGGTAGTGTATGTTACGCCATTTTATGTTGGAGATTTCGGCACGCGCATGTGGATGTATAGACCTAGTTGGCAACTCTCATTTTTCTTGCGTCGACGCTACTTCAGTGTCCGCTGCCCAGCCCTGCTGCTAGTTGCTACACGCTGTCAGACTGCAACACCGCCACACCCGCATACACAACGCCTACTGTACATTGTATTGTACTCTGTTACACGCTCAGTGTGACGTGTTGAGGTGCTGAGTACGTTGTGCCCTACAAGCGGCAGCCGAAGGTGCGTCAAAGAGTCACTCACCGACTCCAACATCGCCACAAACTCACAGTGACCGCAGCCCCAATGGACGTTAGCCAGCTCCTGCAGTGGGAGGTAGCTCGTGACGAGACAGCGGGGGAGGAACGAGAGACACACCAGCGTGCTATGGAGGCGGCAAGACGTAAACAGGAGAAACAATGGAAGGAGGACTATGATCGCTTCGAGGAACAGCGGCAGGAGGCCTTGTCTTGAGGCCTTGCTGACGTGTCTCGCGCCTCGACCCTCCACCCTACCCCAACCGCCGCCCCTCCCCCTATTCACCTGCTACCATGGAGAATGTTTTGGCGTGCCCTGCTGCGACCCCATTCACCCACAGAGCAGCTGCACAGCCCCCACCACTCTTGTCTTCAGACGTTACATATGAACACTTCCATGAATAGAAGGGGAGGTGGCAAGATTGTACAATTATGGTGGAAATTGCAAGCATGCCCCGTGCAAATCAGCTGATCCTAGATACGAATGTGCTTGTCACTTGAGATGCAGCGAATATTGGAGTACACGCTACAGGTCTTGACTCCACATCTGTCAACGAGATGCTGGGCACGCTGCAGAAGCACATAAGGAAATCCACCATCGAGCCATTGCGGTGCCGGGTGTTCACCAGTTGCAAGCGAGCTACGAGAGTCTTTTGCTGACTCTTTCGTGCGGCTTAAGAGCCTCTCAGAGGAAATAGACGTCTGTAAGGCCCACAGTAAGGAATGTGAGGAGCAATGGCTTAAGCACGGCATCGTTACAGGCGTGCAGGACGAGGAGTGGTTTAGAAAATCATCGCCCTAGAATGCTGCAGCCACACTCGTCGATGTTGTGACGCTATGTCCGCTCCTTTGAAGCCACCACAACTGCTGGTTCTTCACTTCTCACTCCTACTGTTGCTCAGGCTGTCTCCCAGTACAAGAAAGGTAAGAAGCTGACTATAAGACTAAGGCAGAGGTACGTCCAGCTGCATCCATGTTGCCCTTTCTCCACCAAGTGCGGCCAGCAACAGCATGGCTCCAAGGGCTGCCCTGCTACAAAGACAGCTTGTTATGGTAGCGGCATCCTAGGGCACTGATCACTCACAGAAAAATGTCCAGCCAAGACACTACAAGAAACTGCAAGTCTTCCAAGCCTTCCAGTCAGCACTCCTCGAAATCGAAATATTCAAAGACGAAGAAAAACTACAGCCGCTCCACTATCCACGTGATACGAGTTCAGTCACCATCAATGGGCTCCAGGACTGCAGATCTGCCAGTGCGCACCCTGCGAAGAGTCCAATCGACTGCAAGCGTCAAGCCCACACCTTTTCCTACCATCAGTGTCGTCGTCACTTATGATGGGAAGTCGAGTGAGATGGAGACGACACCTGACACAGACGCCAACATTACAGTGATAGGCCCGCGACATCTGCAGCGTCTGGGCCTCACCAAAAGTGACCTGCAAGCGCCCCTTTGCTCTAGTACGCTGACAGGACCCAGATGCCTACCGCCTTGAGTTCTTTCCAGGCAGAGCTCACCTACGGCAAATTGTGCACAGGATGGATTGACGTGCAAGGTGCCTTGCTCTCCTGGCAACACTGTATTACACTAGGCATCATACCTGAAGACTTCCCGCGTCAGATGAAGGACGCCAGCAGTACTGTCAACAAGGGTCAGGGGGGAGTCAATGAGTGCCACCTTACCTGTCTCGCCTCACCTCCAACACCGTCTTCATTACTCCCACTTCTTGTCAACACGTCTCCTGCTGAGGCCAAGAGGTACTTTCTATGGGAATACGCGGACGTTCCCGTGAAGAAGACTGACTTACATCAAGCACCGCTGTAACCGATGTTGGGATCACCCATGCGGATTCACCTGTAGGAGGACGTGCAGCCCATCGCTGTCCACACTTCGCGGCAGATTTCTTAGGCATAACAGAATCCAGTGAAGGTTGAGCTATACTACATGATGGCACAAGATATCGTCACCCCTGCAGGTGCAGATGGCGTCATGGGAACTCACCGTAGGCTAGGAGGTAGCGCGCGACCTGCTGCTACTGCTGCCCAGTCATCTAGACGCCGCCCCATACTGTTTACGCTGGCCAACAAACATCAACGTACTCTTATTTTGCAAAATGCTAAACATCTGAAAGATGCCGGTGACAACTACAACAAGATTTTTATCAAGAAGGATGTCCATCCGAGTGTGAGGGCGGAGTGGCGTAGACTGCGGGAAGTGGAGACAAGAGAGAAAGCACGACCTGAGAATGTTGGCTGTACCATCCGCCTGGACACACGCGAGCGCAAACTGTACCGGGATGCCGTTGTGATTGACAGCTGGAATCCTCAGTTTTTTTAAGGACACCACAACAAGTGAACAAAATAAAAATACTGTCATGGAATATTAATAAGGTATGTACTAAACTTGAAAAGCCTCATGTTCAGCAACTTCTCCTTGATTATGATGTGATTAGCATTAACGAAGTGAAGACTCCTCTACCTGTGTCGCTTCCGGGCTATGTCACGTTTAGAAGTAAGGTGGTTGGATCTGCTGACCGAGGAAGGACAGTGGTGTGTGTTAAAAATTGGTTGTCTCATTGTGTGTTTAATATTGATACGGGTATTGGAGACCAAGTGTGGCTTCAGTTCCGTAATGTACCGGGAGTATTGTTTGGGTTCTGTTATGTCCCTCCTTGTGACTCAAGGTATTTTTCATGTGAATCATTTTCATCAATCCAAGAAAAGTTGAATGCTCGACACATGCCGAACGGGTATGTTGTGATTGGTGATGTGAATGCTAGATTTGGTAAGAGTGTGAGAGAATTATTATTGCTAATGGGATTACCAAATTTACATGATTTTTCGTATCCAGAGATTCATGATGATGTTAACAGTCCTAATGATAATGCAGAGTTTATGTCATCTATATGTATTGACAATTCGTTGCTAGTAGTTAATAATCTCATGTGTCAAAACAAGCATTTCCCTGGCGATAAAACGTACCGGAGAGGTGACGCGTGGATCTCTGAAGTAGACACATGTGTTGCCTCGCCAACGCTGATTAGCCATATGAGTGACTTCTGTGTGATACAGCGAGACGATCTCCCCTCCGATCACGCCCCCATTACAGTTACAGTCACCAGTACGGGAGCGAATTTGGATGGCATCTTGGTCAGAGCTAGATCGCTGGGTGATAGTGCCTTTCTACATGGTAACGCTGCTAGGACTGGGCTGGTGAGGAAGTCTCTTAGATACAGCACAATTGATAAAGATGTGTTTGTGAATAACCTTGCACAAATGGAGTTAGTTAATGCAAATGCGGGAATAAATGAATTTGAGAGGAAACTTACAGAAACTCTATATTCATGTGTTCAAAATAGTATGCGTACGGCTGAGCAGAGAAGAGAGCAGGAAGATGTAAACCTGGGGAGGTGGGAGAGGTTGCTAGATGACACGGATGATGTGAGGGTATGGAAGGCCATAAACTGGAAAGGTAACTTTAGCATAGACAGTCCGGGTGAATACTCCAGCCCTAGTGACGAGGAATTCAAGGCTCATTTTGAATCAGTGCTGAACCCCCCTGGCGTGGCTGACACAGACGTGGTAGATGTGAACACGGAGGTCACTATTCCAGTTCTGGATGAGCTTATATCACCCGCTCAGATAAAGCAACAAGTCAGAAAAATGAAAGTAGATAAGGCGTGCGGACCAGACGGTCTTCCTCCGGGCGTGTTCTCGCTCCTGCCAGCCCAGTGGATGGTCACTTTGGCCACTTTATTTAATAATGTTTTCCTCTCTCAGCATTACCCCCAGTCATGGGTAAGAGCTAAAGTTTTTACAATTTTCAAGAAAGGAGATAGAATGAATCCTCACAACTATCGAGGCATTAGTGTTCTTAATTGTATTGCGAAATTATATGATATGGTGTTGTGTGATAGATTAATTTGTTGGTTTAAACCGTTTCGGGAACAGGCGGGAGCACAGAAACACCGAGGTTGTCTAGAACACATTGTCACTCTGAGACTTTTAACTGATACGGCAAAGAGGAAGAAAATTAAATTGTTTGTAGGCTTTGTTGATTTCTCAAAAGCGTATGACATGGTACCACGACAAAAGTTGTTCTCTGTATTAAAGAGGTTGGGTTGCGGTATGGTAATGTTAGCGGCGCTAGTATCCATGTACCGGGTAACCGAAAGTATTGTGGGTTCAGCAGTTGTCACGGCAACACTGGGTGTCAGGCAGGGTTCCTCTACCTCATGTTTCCTATTTTATCATATTTGTGAACGAGTTGATTAAAGTAATGAAAGAAAAATGCAACCCTGAGAGATTTTTAGAATGGTTACATATATTGGTACTCATGGATGATACTGTGATACTGTCAACGGCTAGACACACTATGATTAAAAAGGTTGAGATTCTCCAACAGTTCTGTCAGGAATATGGCATGGTTGTAAATAACAGCAAGACTAAGTTTTTTGTAATTAACGGTGAGGACGGGGACGCGGAGCCGATCCGTGTGGAGGGACTAGTGATGGAACACTGTACTAGTTATGTTTACCTGGGGTCACCCTTTACTAGTGACGGCTCGGTGTCCTCGTCTGTTAGTGTCCATGCTAAAAATAAGTTGTGTCATGTCCTAAAATATGTGTCTTTTCTTACAAAGAACAACGATGTGCCTTTCATTGTCAAGCGGCGGGTAGTTGATGCCGCATTGATGTCGTCGCTCATGTATGGATGCGAATCCTGGGTGTGTGCCGATATTAAGCCCGTTATTAAATTATACAACTGGTCACTAAAGCAACTATTAGGAGTGAGAAGGACGACATCAAATCAAGTATGCTATGCCGAGGCTGGCTACCCATCGCTTCCAGATTTTATCAGATATAAACAACATAAGTTTTTCCATGAAATGTGGTCTGAAAGATCCACTATGCCTGATGATCCACTGTCATTCGCAATTACAAGTACAACACAAGCAAACACTCGCACAGGCAAATTCATTAAAGAATTATTGGAAAATGAAGTTCCCAGCATGACTTCGTTAATTGAAAAGGTACACAGTGCTATAACTGCCTCAAACTCATCACGGTGCCTTGTATATAAAAAAATCAACCCGCATTTTACACTACATGATATCTATAAGACGAAACATGTAATCAATGAATTCCAGCGCATATCCTTCACACGCTTCCGTATATGTGGACACAGCTTGGCAGTGGAGACCGGTCGCTGGAACAGGAGGGGCCGTGGCCGCCTCCCTGTTGAGGAGCGTTTGTGTTCCTGCGGTCAAGTGCAGACTGAAAGACATGTAGTTGAAGCTTGTCCACTCACAGAAAATATTCGTCAGATGTATGATATCACCAGATTAGAAGATCTATTTAATGATAACATCTCCAATCATGAGGCATGTGCAGTAATCCATGAAATTTTAGAAATATTTAAGTAACTACGAGTATGAGTATATTATATTGTTGTATTTTACCTCATGTGTGATGTACTTTTAAGTGTGTTTGAAGTGTTTTATTTGTCTTAGTAGCTTTATGTATTATAGTTCATTTATGGTTGTTTTTAGTTTGATTTATCTAATGTATTTTGTGTGTATTTGATGTGTTTTATTGGTTTTTGTGTTTTATGTTGTATGGTTCCTCTACCTCATGTTTCCTATTTATCATATTTGTGAACGAGTTGATTAAAGTAATGAAAGAAAAATGTATGGTTCATGTATGTTTCTATTTTGTTTAATATATTTTATGTGTTTTACGTTTTCGGTATGTGTTCTACTTATTCTGTTCTATGTATTTTATACGTTTCATATGTGATGTATTTCGTCCGGTTTTTTTTTCATATTCTAAATGTTTTATGTGTTGTGTAGTATGTTTTAGGTGTACCATGTGCTTTATGGTGTGTCATGAGTGTCATAATTTTGTCATGAGTTATGGAATTATGTTATGGAATTCATGTGTATAAGATAATTTGATCTGCTATAGGCGTTTTATGCTTTTGTTTGTATAAATGGGCGTTTTGTGTGTTTAATACTTTGTTGCGTTTTAAGTCATTTATAGATTTTTAAAGAAAGTATTTTTATGGACCATATCCTCTGAGTCCTTTTGTAATTGTAATCACTTGTTGTGGTCAATAAATTATCTATCTATCTATCTATCTGTCTCCTTGGTGCTACCCTATGGTGGTCGTCACAAAGCCCGGTGGAAGCGTACGCATCACGGAAGCTCAACAGCCAGGTGTCCCATCCCGCTCACTGATGCCATTCACAACCGCAAGAAGCGTCGACCCGACTGCCAACTACTTCACAACAGTAGATGCTCTGTGTGGATACCAGCGGATGACGACATTCATCACTCCATATGGCCGATTCCCATGGGGTTTTTCTTTATTTATTTACTTATTTATTTTATTATTTATATTTTTTTTATATAGAAGGGGCACCGGCCAAGGGCAACATAAATTGCAACAAAAAAAAAAAAAAGAGATCCACTGAGGTACCGGTCTCCGTACAGAGTCGAAAGCGTTCAATACAGGATAAGTCTCTTGAAAGTTCCTTCTTGAAAGAGTTCAAATCATAGGAAGGTGGAAATACAGAAGCAGGCAAGGAGGTCCATTGTTTACCAGAGAAAGGGATGAATGATTGAGAATACTGGCTAACTCATCCATTAGGGAGGTGGACATAATAGGGGTGAGAGAAAGAAGAAAGTCTTGTGCAGCGAAGCCGCGGGAGGATGGGAGGCATGCAGTTAGCAAGAGCTGACGAGTAGTTTGCATGAAAATAGCGGTAGAAGACATCAAGAGATGCAACATTGCGACGATGATAAAAAGGCTGAGGACAGTCAGTTAGAGGAGGGCAGTTGATAAAACGAAAAACTTTTGATTCCACCCTGTCTAACAGAGCGGTATGAGTGGAACCCCCCCCCCCAACCACACCCATACATGTGAAGCATATTCACGGATTGTTTCAGTTAGAGATGAGATGTGAAGTTTCCAGTTTAGATTATAAGTAAAGGACAGACAGAAAAAGAGAACATTTGAATGTCACTGAAGAAGACAGGATAGTTGTCTGATAGGTTGTGTCGAACTGATAGATGGAGGAATTAAGTTTATGAAGCACTAAGTTTGCTCTGCCCCAATCTGAATTTTGGAGACATCAGAAGTCAGGCGTTCTGTGGCCTCCCTGTGTGAACTGTTTACTTCCTGAAGGGTTGGACATCGACGAAAAGACGTGAAAAAGTGCAGGGTGGTATCATCAGCGTAGGAGTGAATAGGACAAGAAGTTTAGTTCAGAAGATCATTCGTGGATAATAAAAAGAGAGTTGGTGACAGGACAGAACCCTGAGGAACACCACTGTTAGTAGATTTAGGAGAAAAAGAATGACTGTCTACCACAGCAGCGATGGAACAGTCAGAAAAGAAACTTGAGATGAAGTTACAGAGAGAAGGATAGATGCCATAGGAGGGTAGTTTGGAAATCAAACCTTTGTGCTAGACTCTATTAAAAGGTTTTGATATGTTTAAAGCAATAGCAAAAGTTTCACCAAAATCTCTAAGAGTAAGGAAACCCAGAAGATCACCCTGTTGCTCTGGTACCAGATATACTCACCTTGCCATAATGGTCTTTAATTTCGACCTGTAAGTAACATTGCAGTAAATATACATGTATGATAATAACAAACAAAAAAAAAAAAAAAATCAACCAAAGCTAGAAACAACTAATTCTCTCATAAACAACACCTGCATCACTTTGCATTTTGTTCTTAAGATTATGGCTATCAGAAACACCAGTTATGACTACCTTCTTTTGTCATGTAGCACACACATGAGCATATCATTATATCACATGATAATCATTAGATCACATGATAATCATTATATCACATGATAATGCCAGTACAATAACAATAGTCACTCACAGCAATGCTTCTTTGGTACCCATCAGAAATCCCAAGAACGAATACTGCATAGCCCCTTGCATCTGGTTCAAAATTGCTGCGATGTCAGCACCATTAAATATCACTGAAATACAGTGCCCTCATATACAAACTCTACAAGGTGCAAGACAATGTAAAAACAACACCGTATACCATATTGATGACTGGGAATAAACCAGCTGTTTACAATTCTCTCACTGGCATAAAAAAAAAAAAAATGCATAGATAATAACAATAAACATATCTTGATAAATTCACATATGCACTCCCAAACCCATGACATCACCAGTACGTCAAGAAGCTTGCAAGATGTCTGCCAACCAACAACTGACCCGAGAACACCACCGCCCGCTATCACAACATCCGATGTTTACACATCATCATCGTCATCAGTGAGCATCGACATGCGTGCTATCTGTAATATTTATATTTTCTATAATATCACACAAAATACATACGTAATTATTAGTATGTGTAACTAATGATACAGAGTGGCCTCGACGGAACCCACACTAGCGATCAGATAAAATTATAGTAGTTGTTAACGAGTTACTGTGAAACAATCGTGACGATGGCTGAATACGATGTGATGAGAAAGTGTCTCGAACTTGAACGTAGGCAAACTTCCAGCAAAAAGGAAAGGTAGATGTTGGTAGCCAATGCTGAAAGGCAAGGTGCAAGTATGGAGGCACAATTTCGGTGAACAATAGGAAAGTTCATCAGGTTCATAAGCCTTCCGAGGTTGTAGGCCAACGAGGACATGGAAAACATCACTGCGAAGGATTATAATAAGTAGCATGAAGTAGTCAGAGGGTTGAGGAGAGGGAGGAACAAGCCATGAATATTCCAAGGTAGAATTTTTAGCAAAGATTTGAGAGAAGAGTTCAGCTTTAGATGAGAGAGTTCATCTTTAGATGAGATGGCAGTGGTGCCATCAGATTGAAATAAAGAAGAGGAAGATGAAGAAGCCAAGTTATTAGAAATCCTTTTGGCTAGGTGCCAGAAGTCATAAGGGGAGTGTCACGATACAGCCGACTCAATAATGGGTTGTAGGTGGTGATGGTGGGATGGTTTCATTGTAATTATAAAATGGTTGTAGTCTGGTATACTGGGGTCGAGATATGTATATGAAACAGGTTTGGAAAGTGTTGTCGAACCTCTTCGTGAACGCGAGGCGAGGAGACAGCTAGGAGGAAGCGAGTGGGGAGGCAGAATGGGCATGGAGGCCTTTCTCCACATATGTAGTCCGCGGTCCTGATAACCCACAGAGGACCCTCTCTACTCTTGAAGCCTGAAGATATGACTCCCGGTCCAGGTGAACCCGAGAGATGTTCCTGAATACTAGAGGCAGCCCGTGTAGACACCAGCTTCTTCACTCCATTACTCCTGGGAGAGGAAGCGGAGTAAGCTGCCGGTCGCACGTATTCGTCCATTCTGTGAGTCATAGCGTGATGTGTCCAAATAGTACTGTGACTGCGGATGTACTGTGTACTGCTGTAAGGTGACTGTTGATTTTATTAAAACTGGAAAATGTACTCTGGTTTATTGTTACCAATCTCTAAAGAGAACTTGACAATAGTGATAGTGGTTGTTAACGAGTTACTGTGGAATAATCGTCACGATGGCTGAATACGATGTGATGAGAAAGTGTCTCGAACTTGGCCAAAGTTTGGGATACTAGGGTGATGAACTGAGTGACTTTGTGAAGAATATGGTCGACAAAGAGTGGAAGCTGAGAGTCCAGCATCGCGAGGAAGAGCGACAAAGACTGAAAGAAGAATGCCAATTACGCGAAACTGAAGAGCAGTTTCAGCTGTTAAGACTAGAAAAAGAGTTGGAAATAGAAAAAGAGTTGGAAATGAAAAAGGCGCGCCTGACTCATTCGCAGACCCAGAGAATTATCATAGTGCTCACCTAGTACAGTGTTCGGGGTCAGGTGCATTGCCAATCGCTAACCTACCTAAGTACGATGAAAAAGATGGATTGTGTGGACATGTGCTTAGAACGGTATGAACGGTAAGCTACCATCCACAAATGGGATAAAGAAGTGTGGGCAGTGAATCTAAATCCTCTTTTGATGGGTAAAGTGTTAGGGGCTTACTTGTGTCTAGACACTGAAGAAGCAGTAGAGTACGATGCTGTGAAAAAAGTTATATTGCATCGCTAGATGTTCATTGATGAAGGTTACCGGTTGAAATTTTGTGAGTGTTTGCCAGAAAAAGAAGAGACTGAAATAGTTTGCCGCAAAAATTTCCCGGTACTTCGATAGATGAGTCGATATGGTTAGTGGTAGCAAAACTTATGAGAACCTCAGAGACTTGATCATAAGAGAACATTTTGCGATAGTGGAATATAGACCTGAGGATGTTCCTAAAATAGAGGTGTGTTAAGAAATGCAAGTGTGCACAGAACAGTACTTCTCGGCTCATGGTGGGCCGAAGTGGAGGCCACCTTGCCCTCAGAGAATTCCATCTGATGAAGCGGAAAAGGTGAAATAGAAGACTGGTGCAAATGGTGGTCTGCTACAGCGACGGCTTTTCCAGTACAATGAGAAGCGATGTTTTCTCTGTGATTAAACTGGACATCTGGCGAAGGACTGACGTGATTACAGTAGTACACAACCAGTGTTAAGAACAAAGGTAGCGAAGAGCGTGCGGCTGCCTGTCTACAGCAAGAGCGAACGGTTACCTTGCCCGGAGGAGAGGTAGTTTCACTCATCGTAGGACTGGGTTCCCTAGGCGGTGAACTGGACCTCACAGTGGGCTTTGTGGGAGAATAGCAAGACGAAGTGCTCAGAGATACCGGCTGCACGAGCGTCGTAGTGAAACATTATTCCAACCACACCAGATGTCGGGGAACAATAGAAGGTGCATCCTGATCAGCCGAACCATTGTGTCTGCCCAGTCGTTAAGATCTTCATAACCACACCTTACTACACGGGGGAAGTTGAAGGTACTGCCCAGTCGTTAAGATCTTCATAACCACACCTTACTACACGGGGGAGGTTGAAGATACCTGCATGGAAGACGCCATCTGTGATTAAATTGTCAGCAACATCGAACCAAGCCCAAGGTAAGCCAGGACAAGTTACTCATGACCTCAGCAGTAACCCTTACCCAGACACCACTAGCGAGGAAGAGCACGCCGAAGAGGAAAAGAAAAGAACGAAGAGGATGGTTCCGATGATCCCTTCGCACGTTTGGACGTGACAGCACAAGATCTGGCCAGATCTGTAACCAATCGAGCTCAACAGAGGAAGCAAAGGCCCCTTCGACCACTTAAGGTACAAGATAATTTAGTTTGCACCATAGAGATCCCTGTATCAGCAGAGGAGCAATAAGCTAATGAAAGTATGAGAGGTTTAACACAGAATACCCAGAAGTGTAATTTTAAGGTCGTAAAAAGACAAGAGTTGTTTCACAAGGAATGGAAAGGAAGTTTATCATTTGTTAGTGCCTAGTTCTCGTACAAGTCACATTATGAAACTTGCACATGAATGTATGTTTGGTGGTCACTTGGGGATAGGAAAGACTTCAGAGAGAATAATTGCACGATTCTATTGGCCTCTGATGTGAAGAAATGGTGTAAAACTTATCATGTATGTCAAAAGAATGTCCCAAAGGGTAAAGTTCTTAAAATTTCTTTAGGCAAAACTCCGCTAATGAATGCTCCTTTCCAGAAATTAGCAATTGATCTTTGTTGGTTCCATAACCCGTCTCCTCACAAGGGAATCGCTATATACTGACTGGTTAACTACGCAACATGATGGCCCGAGGCAGTGCCCCTACCTGACATCACTGCCGATAGAGAGGCTAAGGCAATGTTGTCGGTGTTTTCAAGGGTAGGATTTCCTCAGGAAATACTTAGTGATCAAGGTTACCACTTTACTTCTAACCTGATGAGAGGTTTGCAGATAATCAGAGTTAGTCAGTCACTCACAATGCCTTCCCACCCAATGGCAAATGATCTTAACGAGACTTTAACGGGGTATTAAAACAAATGTTCAAGGTGTGTCAAGATCCTCCTTATGACTGGGATCGTTATTTGCCTGCTGTAATATTCGCGTACTGAGGAGTTCCTCAGGCGAGCACCGGGTTCGACCCATTTGACCTCTTATACGGCGGAGCTGTTAGAGGGCTGCTAGTGTTACTTAAGGAACTATGGTTAAACAGAGAAAAGGGAGTGGCTTTATAGCACTTATCAGTATGTAGTAGATCTCAGGAACAGGTTGAAAGACTGTTTACACGTGTCATGGGGGGACTGGGTGGAGTTAAAAGGTTAAGATTAAGGTTGATTGAAGTTGTTTCTTTCTCTTTTAATTGAAAGGTTTAATTAAATTTTGAAGGTATTTAAAGTTGGTACTGAATGACTTTTTGCTTTGATTTAGTTTATTGTTGAATTTGGTTTTGGTTTAGCTGTTGTTAATAGATAATGAAGTACTAGATTAGCTGCCACCAGTCATGGTTTCTGCAAAATAATTATGACCCTGCTTTATATGACAGCGTTTTAGCCGAAGGTCTATAAGGCACTGGAAAACTCCATGGCAACCAGATTAAGTTCTATTAAAGTTAACTTCTAAATAACAAATACAATTTTCAAATTATTTTTCTCTTATTATTCACAATGATATTCTAGAAATTTGTTTTTTTACCTTGGAGTTGTGGAAACTCTTATATTGGGAACAATGATAACTAATAAGTTCATAATAATAAAATTTAAATGAATATGTTATAACTAATTGGTGTCTCAGGGATTTACCTTAATATGTGAAAAAAAAAAGTGTATATGTTACATTCAATTGTGTGTGTATCACTGGTGTTTGACTACTACCTTATCAGAGACAATTTACCCTAATCTGTTTACATCCTAAATTTTGTCTCTCAAAAAAAGAAATAAATAAATAAATAAATAAATAAATAAATAATAATAATAATAAATAAGAAAAATAAATAAAAAATAAATGATAATAATAATAATAATAATAATCATAAACAACTAACTGCAAAGGGAATTTTACATCTTTCTTCTCTCCGAGGACAACGATGTTAGTTAGGTTTTGACATAAATTATTAATACCTACAAATAAATATTTTCATATTAATCACCTTTAAACAATCCTGTCGAATGTATCTATGGGCAACGATATTAGTTAGGCTCTGACTCCGAAATCTCGCGCCCAGGCTTATATAGCCCGTTGTACATTCCCGAAAACTAGTCCTCTGCCTATACTAAAATACATAATTTTGCAATATCTTTAATGGTTTAGACCGCTTCTACATTCACAAATTATTCTTGAACATTTTTGTTAATGGTCCCACATACTCCTGTCTATTAATATTTTTTGGATCTAAATATCAACAAAGAATTTCTCTCAAAATACATAATATTTTCAGTTCTAGCATATTTTCTCTTAACCAACAATGTTTTGAGATTGGGATTTTTCATGTGTCTGCCCCAGTAGAATCCGTGAATATGGTTATTTTCCAGATGCCTTGTAAACCAAGGGATGTTACTCCGCACCATCACCAAATATCAACAACTAATTTAACGATTTGTAGCTTACAATTTCCTTTAATTTTATTGTTCTAAAGTTTTACTGATTCCAAAAGTACATATATAAAATTTTGTTTACATAATCAAGAAGAAAGTAAATTTTTATATTCATGACTGTTCTTTTAGGCTATAAAAAAATATTTCCTAGGATTGTCTTCTTTTTTTTTTTTTTTT
This sequence comes from Scylla paramamosain, assembly GCF_035594125.1. Taxonomy (NCBI): domain Eukaryota; kingdom Metazoa; phylum Arthropoda; class Malacostraca; order Decapoda; family Portunidae; genus Scylla; species Scylla paramamosain. Next base: position 11,520,770 of record NC_087192.1, read on the forward strand.
TTTTTCTAATTGCTATTTTGTCCCATGAAACACGATTGTCCCATGAAACACGAAAACTTCAAACATGCATAAGCACCACTACGACAAGAAAGCAAGACATAGATAGAAGTGTAGGTGACAAAGTTCTCTTTTTATTGCCGACTAATAATAACAAGCTTTTGTTGAATTGGAAAGGATCTTTTGAGATAACGGAAGAAGTGGGAGATTGCGATTACAGAGTCATGTTCAGCAATGTCTTTAAGCAATGTAAGCAAAGTATTTCATGCAAATCTGTTAAGGAAATATGAAGACCGACAGGAGTACATGGTTGTGTCTGTCATCCCCTCCATCTCCTGTGAGGGGGATATATTAACTTGGCCAGAACTTGGGGAAAAGGAATCTGTAATTGAGTTAGTAATAAGTTCAGAACTATCTCCTGAACAAAGAAGTTATATAAAACACCTGTTGAGATAATTTTCTTATATATTTTCTGATATATCGGATGATATTTTTCTGGTTAGTCGGCCCGACTAACCTAGCAGAGCATAAGATTGAACTGGCAGATGAGGAACCAGTTACAGAGAAACCTTACCCTTTACCATATTCTACAGGGACAGCCGTAGAAGAGAAAGTGGAAAACATGTTAAAAGAAGGAGTTATTCAAAGATCTAATTTACAGTTTTGCTCCCCAGTGGTCCTGGTGATCAAATCTGATGGTAGTTAGCGTTTTTGTGTGAACTACAAAAAAGGCTAACAGTAAAACTAAGTTTGATAATGAGCCAATGAGTCAGCCGGATGACATTCTAGCCAAACTGAGTAGTAAGAGGATCTTTTCAAAGGTGGATTTCAGTAAAGGATATTGGCAGATACCGATGGAGGAAGAATCTCGTCATTTAACATGCTTCTCTACTTCCAGTGGCGTATATGAACTCCTACGTTTACCGTTCGGCTTGGTTAATTCAACGTCTTGTCTTGTTGTCTTGACCGGATGATGAGAAAGTTGCTTCGGGATCAGGAGGACGTCGATCACTACGTATTTGATGTACTCGGCCACACTACAACGTGGAACCAACATATCATTTATATTGAGGAGGCATTTTTTGGCAATCCGGGAGGCAGGTCTCATTATTATATATATATATATATATATATATATATATATATATATATATATATATATATATATATATATATATATATATATATATATATATATATATATAACCCAACCCACTGGATTTGTGTTGTATTGTTTTTTTGGGGGCGGGATTTTATTTATTTATTTTTTGGGAGGTTTATTCACTTTTTGTTTATTCTTCCTATTTATATGTAAACCAGTTTGAATAAGCAATTAAAAAGTAATCTGCAGTGAAACAAAAGAAAACAAAACTCGAAAGTGGTTGTCAGAAATTACAGGAAAAGTGTCCTGAAACCTCCCTCTTGAAATTATTCAAATCATAAGAACGAAGAAATACAGAAGCAGGTAGGGAGTTCCAGAGTTTATCAGAGAAAAGGACGAATGACTGAGGATACTAGTTAACTCCTGCATTAGAGAGATGGATAGAATAGGGGTGAGAGAAAGAAGAAAGTCTTGTGTAGCGAGGCCGCGGGAGGTGAAACATGCAGTTAGCAAGATCAGAAGAGCAGTTGGCATGAAAATAGTGATAGAGGATAGCAATAAATGCAACATTGTGGCGGTGAGAAAGAGGCGGAAGACAGTCAGTTAGAGGAGAGGAGTTGATGAGACGAAAAACTTTTGATTCCACCCTGTCTAGAAGAGCTGTATAAGTGAAACGCCCCCATACATTTAAAACATACTCCATACATGGACAGATAAGGTCCCTATACAGAGTTAGAATCTGGAAGGGTGAGAAAAACTGGCGGAGACGACTCAGAACACCTAACTTCACAAGAGCTGTTTTAGCTAGAGAGGAGATGTGAAGTTTCCGGTTTAGTAAAGGACAGACTGAGGATTTTCAGTGTAGAAGAGGGGGACAGTTGAGGATCATTCAAGAAGAGGGGATAGTTGTCTGAAAGGTTGTGTCGAGTTGAAAGATGGAAGAATTGAGTTTTTGAGGCACTGAATAATACTGAGTTTGCTCTGTCCCATTTAGAAAATTTAGAGAGATCAGAAGTCAGGCGTTCTGTGGCTTCCCTGTGAGAACTGTTGAAGGGTTGGACGTCTACTAAAAGACATAGGAAAGTGTAGGGTGGTATCATCAGCGTAGAAGTGAATAAGATAAGAAATTTGGCTTAAAAGATGATTGATGAATAATAGGAAGAGAGTGGGTGACAGGACAGAACCCTAAAGAACACCACTGTTAATAGATTTAGAATAAAAGTGACCATCTACCACCGCAGTAAAAGAAAGATCAGAAAAGAAACTTGAGATGAAGTTACAGAGAGAAGGATAGAAGCCGTAGAAGGGGTAGTTTGGAAATCAGAACTTTGTGTTAGACTCTATCAAAAGTTTTTGATATATTGAAGATAACAGCAAAAGTTTTACTAAAATTTCTAAAAGAGGATGAGCAAGACTCAGTAAGGAAATCTGGAAGTCACCAGTAGAGCGGCCTTGATGGAACCAATACTGGCAATAGAGTGTAGGACATTTTGGCGACGGACGTTTTGGCCATTGGCCACTAAACTAGAACGTTTTGGCCACGAAAAATTTATATATCTTTTGAATGCACGGTACTTTTCCTTATATTTCGCGCCATATATATATATATATATATATATATATATATATATATATATATATATATATATATATATATATATATATATATATATATATATATATATATATATATATATATATAATGTTAGTTATAATTCGTGGTTTAAGCTTTAATTGGCTGACGCGGGCAAAAATTCAGTAGTCATATGATACTGCTTTACAGTGATTCTGAGACGGAATGAAGCTACACACACACACACACACACACACACACACACACACAGCCTTTACTGGTTTACAGCGATTTTGAGACTGAGTGAAGCTTTGGTTTGTTTTGAACAAACTTTTTACTGCTGTATGGTATTGCTTCACATTCCTATTGAGACTGAGTGAAACTGTCATGTTATTGGCCCTTTACCTTGAATGGGATCAAGTTTTCTTAGTGTCCCCCGTGTTCTGGTTACCTGCCATTCGGGCATTATCCTTATTATTGGTTATAAGTAGTGTAAGGCTTATTTACCCATTTTATATCATGAAGTATTATTCTTTTCATAATTTAAGTTCTCTATATCTTTGTATGTATAAGGGAGGAAGTATAATTGAGGTGGAAATATGTTGAAACGAGGGGAGCTTGAATGGGCAACAACACATTCCAAGGCCTTAGGTCGTGATGGAGTAGTGTGTGGAGGTATTAGTGGTGTAGCGGTATAACCTTGATATCCAGGATCAGGTTAGTGAGTCTTTTGTGGTACCAAGAGCTCTTGTCCGCTGAAATTCGGTTGTTGAGTTGTGCCGGTGACGCTGTTCGAAGGGGTCATAGGTCAAACTGGCAGCCATTTTGTGAGTGGAGGGTGTGGTGTTGTGGTGTATTGGTGATTTTGGGGGTGATGTTATGGTGTTATGGGTAATCTTTGGTGATGATGGTGATCTCCTGTGGGGCTTGAGGAGATGAAATACGGGAGTTATTGTCTGGGGACGAGGTAATGGCGCCTGAGTAAATTCCTGCGGTTGAGGGGAAATATTTCTGTGACTGGTGGAGGTGTAAACGGGTTCTGGTATTATGGGAAGTGACGAGAACGTCAAGTAGTAACGTGTACTACCTCATGTTGTTTGTGAATTATTATTAGTATTAATATATGTGCTTATAACATAGAATAATAGAATACTCCCTCAACATTAACCTGGTATTAGAGGTGATTCCAGGTGTGCGGTGTTAAGATAAAGTTAGAGTGAGAGCGTGTAATTCTGGCGATTTCGGATAGGTCGGGTAGGCATTCGAAGCCTTTAAAAATCCAGACCTTTAAAATTTTCTGGGATCAGTGTAACGTCCACTTTCTTGGAAAGATAACCGGGATCGTACGATCGTAAGTAAGCGATCGTGACAAAACAAAAAGGAATGTTTGAACTTTGTTTCAGGTTGTAGTTTGTTGGTAGTTTATGAAGTTAATGACTGAGGTGAGGAACAGTCTGGTGGTATGGTCTGGTGACCATAGGGAAATTTGGTACAATTTAGAATGGGAAGAAACTGTCAGAAGCAAAAACACTAGTAAAATAACCGACTTTAGGAGAGCAGATTTTGAAGAATTCAAAAGGTACCTCCAAGGAGTGGACTGGCAAAGGATGCAGGGTGAGGTCAGGACGGAGTTGAGAGAGATAAGGCAGGATGAGAGAGGTGAGATGAGGCGTGAGGATGTAGGAGAGGCGTGAGGATGTAGGACATGAGGAGGGAAGATGTGTCCGGAAGGGGAGGAGGAAAGAGGAAGGGGGAAATAGGTATAAGCATGTTCGAATGTCAGGTCATGCTGAAATGAGAGAGGTGAGGTCGAGGCGAGTAGATGAGGGAGTGGAGAGGATGGAAGGGGCCGAGATGAGGGGATTAGGTGAGGTAAATGTAGATGAATTGTATAAATATTTCGTAAAGTTCATACAGGTCAGTTAGCAAATATCGCGTATAGGACAATAAGATCACAAAAAAAATGACCCTAAATGGATGACTGCTAGGTTAAAGCATTACATAGGGCGTAAGAGAAGTATATAAGTATAAAAGATTAAGGGCAGGTGAAGAAGTTTTAAGGTCACAATATAATGAATTAGTTAGAACAGTCAGGAAGTTAACGAGGAAAGCTAAGGGCAATTATGAATTAAAGGTAGCCAGCCAGGCGAAGACGGACCCCAAGGGATTTTATCAGGTATACAGGACGAAGAATAAGGATACTGTAGGTCCATTAAAGGCAGCAGATGGGGAGCTGGTTAGTTCTGGGGAGGAGATTAGTAAACTTCTGAATGAGTATTTTTTAACTGTCTACACCCAGGAAAACATGCAGGATATGCCAGATAGTGAACAGGTGTTTAGAGCAGATGAGAATGAGAAGCTGACAGATATTTCCCTAACTAGGGAGATAGTGGAACAGGAGATAGATAGTCTAAAAAAGTACAAGACACGAGAACGTGATGAAATATATCCCAGAGTACTTAAGGAATGCAAAGAGATTATTAGTGAGCCGTTAGTTTCTGTCTAGGAAATCACTGATCACTGGAGTCGGGTGAGATACCAGTAATGTGGAGGCAGGCTAATGTAGTACCCATCTTTAAGAAAGGAGATAAAACTTTAGCGTCTAACTATAGACCTGTCAGCTTAACTTCAGTTGTAGGTAAAATGTTAGAGTCAATAATAGCGAGGAACATTAGGGAACATTTAGTCGAACATAACTTGATAAATCAGTCACAGCATGACTTCACGAAAGGGAAGTCTTACCTGACAAACTTGTTAAGATTTTACAGTAAGGTATACGAGGCAGTAGATAATGGTGATAGTTATGATATCTTATATCTGGACTTTAGTAAAGCATTTGACAAGGTACCCCATCAAAGGCTCCTGAGAAAGGTTAAGGCACACGGGATAGATGGGAAGGTGTTAGGCTGGATAGGGTCATGGCTTAGTAACAGGCGACAGAGAGTTGTAATAAACGGCTCTAAATCCGAGTGGGGTCATGTAATTAGTGGGGTGCCACAGGGATCAGTATTAGGGCCATTGTTATTTCTAATATAGTGGATAGTGGAATTAGTAGTGATGTTAGTAAATTTGCGGATGACACAAAGATAGGTAGATTAATTAGGTCAGAATCGGATGCCATCGCCTTGCAGGCAGATTTAGATAGAATGAATCGACGGATAGATGGGAAATGCAATTTAATATCAATAAATGCAAAGTACTTAGTGTAGGTAGAGGAAACCCACACAATAGGTACACATTAAACAACGAAACTCTGGTAGGTACAGGGTACGAGAAAGATTTAGGAGTTATAGTTAGCTCTGAACTCCGTCTAGTAAAGAAATGCATAGAGGTCAGAAACAGGGCAAATAGGGCATTAAGATTAATTTTTAAGAGCGTTATAAGTAGAAGGCCCGAAGTAATATTAAAATTATATTTGGCGCTGGTCAGACCTCATCTAGACTACGCTGTGCAGTTCTGGTCCCCACATTACAGGAAAGATATAGGTCTATTAGAATCAGTACAGAGGAGAATGATTAAAAGGATACAGGGGATGAGGAGTATTCCTTACGAGGCGAGATTGAAGCTATTAAATTTACATTCTTTAGAGAGACGTAGGTTAAGAGGGGACCTGATAGAAGTGATATAAGGGTTATAACAAGGAGGATGTAAGCAAAATTCTTAGGATCAGTAACCAGGCTAGAACAAGAAATAACGGGTTCAAGCTTGAAAAATTTAGGTTTAGGAAGGAAATAGGAAAAAATTGGTTCTCAAATAGAGTGGTAGATGAGTGGAACCGACTCAGTAATCATGTTGTTAGTGCTAGGACACTAGAGTGCTTTAAGAGAAGATTAGACAAGTTTATGGATGGGGATAATAAATGGAAATAGATAGGTATATTTCATATAGGGACTGCCACGTGTAAGCCTGGTCGCTTCTTGCAGCTTCCCTTATTATGTTCTTATGTTCTAACTACAGTGCATATTACTGCTCTACTATGTCACCTGAGTTTGAGGTCACCACATCAAAGTGAGGTGGTCAGAAAATCTGTCTGAATGGCTTCATGTACACTAAGAAGCATGTTGCAAGATCAGTGGATGAGATGGTTTTTCAGTGTGTCAAACGGGTTAGTCTCAAGTGCCCTGGTATACTGAAGACCACCAGAAGTCTCGGTGACCCTAAAATTGTGACCTCGCATAAACACCTTTCTGACACAGTTGGATGCCAAGTGGAGCAAGCAGGCTCGACAGGGTATGAAGAGGAAGGCTTCAAGCACCAATGATCAACCTAATCAGACCTTCATTGTCGCAGCACTGCCAGAGGAAGTCAAGACACGCATGCCTAGGTCTGATTTTAGTAAGCGTGCCCTTCGTCACATAAGGGTTACACACCGTCCGAAGGATGCACAGTCTCTTCAAGAGTTGGAAATTCCTGCTGACTGGACATCCCACCTCCATTATGACAATGGGCCAGAGGCAGATGAGCGTATCATCATCTTTACCACCCTCCATCATCTGAAGCCGTTAGCACGCTATGATGAGTGGTGTATGGATGGCACATTTTCGGTAACTCCAAGACTCTTCACCCAGCTATATGTCATCCAAGGTCGAGTCAACAGTGTCTATCTACCTCCTGTGTATGTTTTGTTGCAATGCAAGACACAAACTAGCTACGAGCAGATTTTCAGGGTCTGTTTCTGTCATCTGACCCAGTCCATCTGGAGGTAGATCCAGATGTCCAATGTCCACCAGTCCAATGATGATTTCCGCCTCTTCTATGGTCAGGTGGATGCACTTGCCTTCCTGCCCCCAGATGTCAAGGATGACATGTCATACCCTCGATCTATCATGCCTGAGGAGGCTGCTCCACTCTTGGAATACTTTTACTCCACCTACATTTCATGCCAACTCCGTCATCGCCGTAATATCACTTCCAGGCCGGGACATGTGCAGCCAATCACGATCTATCTATGCTGCACGTCACATGTTCCCGCCTGAGAAATGAAATATGCACCACGAAACTCTTAATAACCACCCAAGAACTAATAACATTTGCGAGGGATGGAACAACAAGTTTTTTTTTTTTTCGCCTGGTGGGACACGCCAACCTCACTGTGTGGAAGCTCATCGTGTGTCTGAAAGCTGACGCTGCCGCCGTGGATGAAATTCTGCTGCAAGAAGAACGCGGCAATCGCCCTGCCAAGAAAGTAAAAGGGGTTTACAAGGTGGAAATATGAATGTGTAGGTCTATAGTTTTTAAATACCTATTTTAATAATAAATTGACAATATTAAATTACTTTTTAAATTTTAATAATATACTGTGAAGAAATGCTCAACGTTTTAAATATATTGCATTAAAGAATATTTTTGTTTTTTCTTCATATTTTGTCCCGTGGCCAAAACGTCCTCAGGTGGCGATTTCGTGGCCAAAACGTCCGTGGCCAAAATATCCGGCTTCCCTGGCAATCAGATAGAAGGTCGTGAAGTGATTGATGTTTATCCATCTTCCTGTTGAGGAGAGATTCAAAAACTTTAGAGAGGCAGAAGACTAAAGCAATAGGACGGTAGTTTGAGGGATTAGAACGGTCACCCTTTTTAGAAACAGGCTGAATGTTAGCAAACTTCCAGCAAGAAGGAAAGGTAGATGTTGATAGGCAGAGTTGAAAGAGTTTGACTAGGCAAGGTGCGAGCACGGAGGCACAGTTTCATAGAACGAAAGGCAAGGTTAACGTTTTAAGGAAAGGTTTGAGCAGGGTTCAGCTTTAGAAATAGATGAGATGGCACTGGTGGCATCAGGTTGAAATAAAGGAGGGAAAGATGAAAAAGCAAAGTTATTGGAGATATTTTAGGGGAGGTACTAGAAGTCACGAAGGGAGTTCGATCTTGAAAGATTTTGACACTTTCAATTAATGAAGAACAGACGCCTGTTTAGGTCATGCTGATACAGATTGATCCAGTTGGACAAAGCGTTAACTTGTACTATAGAGGGAATGAACGGTTCAGGCTTGACTACTTTTACATTTTATATGTATATGTACAGTCACTAGCAGTAAACTTGTTGCCACTCCTGGGCTATTAATTACTCAGTAGCGACACCTGTCAACTACCCACCAGGTTAAGGTTTTTGTTTTCCTGTGATACAATCCTGAAGACGTGTGTGTGTGTGTGACCTTACAATAACCCTCAATAGATGGGAGGATTTTGGTGAGGTCAGAGAGCAGGTGAGGAGTGGTCAGGTCAGCTAATGGCTTGTTTTTCATTTTTGTTCCGCATTCACCTTCTTACTCCTTCTCCTCCTCACTCCTCATCCTCCACACTGAAAATATGGGTGTGACTTTCCCCACACTACCCTGCTGCTCACTGTTTGAATCTAGGCATTTTTACGGTAGTGAATGTTTCTTTTTTTATTCGCGTTTTGTGAAGTTTTATAACGTAATAAGTAACGAAGGGATTAAGTAAATATTTCACACCTTTCAGACATCAGCCTTCCGTTCCCTTCCCACTCTCTCTCTCTCTCTCTCTCTCTCTCTCTCTCTCTCTCTCTCTCTCTCTCTCTCTCTCTCTCTCTCTCTCTCTCTCTCTCACCTCCGCTTTCTCCTCCTCCTCCTCCCCCGCATCCGCCTTTTCCTCCTCATCCTATCTCGCAGCCGTCTTCTTCTCCTCCTCCTGCCATTAATAGCTATAGTTAGTGTAGAGCAATTATCCAAACAGCCTAATAAGAAACTCAAGATCTCTTGCTGTTTAGACCTCCTTTGTATTCCTTTACATTTTTTTCTTTTTTGCTCATACAGGGGAGAGGATGATGATGATGATGATGATGAGGAGGAGGAGGAGGCAAGTGTAGAATAAAAAGAGAAGAAAAAGAAGAGAGAGAGAGAGAGAGAGAGAGAGAGAGAGAGAGAGAGAGAGAGAGAGAATGTGAGTGCGCCTCACTTCACTTGGCCCCTCGTCTCCTTTAGGGATTCTCTCTCTCTCTCTCTCTCTCTCTCTCTACAAACCTGTCCGGTAATTATTTAGTCACCATTGACACAGAAATGGTCTCACAAAAACTCCCACATTTTGTTCTTCATCTTTCCTTCCCTCCTTGCCTACCTCTTTCTTCCTCTCAAGGTGAAACAGAGGGTAGGGAAAAGTTGGATGGTCGAGACATCCCAAGAAAGAGATGGGACTTCAGCGTATAAGTTTAAATCTTATCCCGTACATTTGTCCTTCAGGCTGTGTGTGTGTGTGTGTGTGTGTGTGTGTGTGTGTGTGTGTGTGTGTGTGTGTGTGTGTGTTCGTTCTTATCATTCGGAGGAGGCAGTAGTCATCTGCCGAAACGATAATTACTCCTAGTGTTGTATAAGGCACTGGTTCAGGGGATGCTGTGAACTTATCATCAAAGCCAGCTGTGACCTCACTGAACGTTTTCCTTTGTATCTCACAATATAAGGGGGCAGTCACAGCCTACCCTCTAAAGACAACCCTCTTCCTTCACACAAAACTACAAACACCTAATTACACACACACCCTTCACTCAAAATACAAAATTATCATGGCGACTCCTACACCAGCCTCTAATCTTTCTGCTTACGCTGTTACCCTCTCTTCCCCGCTGGGCTCCTCCGATCACAATCTTTTATCATTTTCTATCGCTCCAATCCCTCCTCAGGATCCCCCTAAGCGATGGTGCCTCTGGCGTTTTGCCTCTGCTAATTTGAGGGACCTGTGGAGGTATTTTGCTGATTTTCCTTGGAATGACTACTGCTTCCGTGTCAGAGACACGTACGTCTCTGTGTGCCGAGCGCATAACAGAAGTGATAGCATCTGGCATAGAGGCGTACATTCCTCACTACTTTTCTCGATCTAAACCTTCCAAACCTTGGTTTAACACAGCCTGTTCTCGTGCTATACATGACAGAGAGGTGGCCCACAAAAGGAACTTGAGCCAGAATTTCACCAGAATCTCATGTGCTCATTCTTGCCGAAACCATGCCAAATCTGCTCTTCAACTAGCCAAAAACATCTTCATTAATAGGTGTCAAAATCTTTCAAGATCTAATTCCCCTCGTGACTTGTAGCATCTAGCCAAAAATATCTCCAATAACTTTGCTTCTTCTTTCCCTCCTTTATTTCAAGCAGATGGCACCACTGCTATCACATCTATCTCTAAAGCTGATCTCTTCGCTCAAAACTTTGCTAAAAACTCTACCTTGGACGATTCAGGGCTTGTTCCTCCTTTTCCTCCACCCTCTGCCTACGTCATGCTGCCTATTAAAATTCTTCGCTCTCAACTCTCAACCGGAAGATTCTTAAACATCTATCCCTTCACAACCTTCTCACCATCAGTATGAGTTCCCTCTACTGGTGATCTTCTGGCTTTCCTTACTGTGTCTTGGTCATCCTCTTTTAGATATTTTAGTGAAATTTTTGCTGTTGCCTTGGATATATCAAAAGCTTTTGATAGGGTCTGACACAAAGCTTTGATTTCCAAATTTCCCTACTAAGGCTTCTATCCTTCTCTCTGTAACTTCATCTCAAGTTTCCTTTCTGACCGTTCTGTTGCTGCTGTGGTAGACGGTCATTGTTCTTTTAAATCTCTTAGCTGTGGTGTTCCTCAGGGTTCTGTCCTGTTATCCACTCTCTTCCTATTATTCATCAATGATCTTCTAAACCAAACTTCTTGTCCTATCCATTCCTACGCTGATGATACCATCCTGCACTTTTCCACGTCTTTTCATAGACATCCAACTCTTCAGGAAGTAAGCAGTTTACGTAGGGAAGCCGCAGAACGCTTGACTTATGATCTCTCTGAAATTTCTGGTTGGGGCAGAGCAAACTTGGTATTGTTTAATGCCTCAAAAACTCAATTCCTCCATCTATGAACTCCACACAAATCTTCCAGACAACTATCCCATCTTCTTCAATGACACTCAACAACACTGTTGTTTTTAATATATATCAATGACTTGCATAGGTAGGTTAATTAGGTCAGAATCGGATACCATCGCCTTGCAGGCAAATATAGATAGGATGAAAGAATGGACGGACAGATTGCAAATGCAGTTTAATATCAACAAATGCAAAGTACTTAGCGCAGGCAGAGGAAACCCACACAGTAGGTACACAATAAACAACGAAACTCTGGTAGGTTCAGGGTACGAAAAAGATTTGGGAGTTATAGTTAGCTCTGAACTCCGTCTAGTAAAGAAATGCATAGAGGTCAGAAACAGGGCAAATAGGGCATTAAGATTAATTTTTAAGAGCGTTAAAAGTAGAAGGCCCGAAGTAATATTAAAATTATATTTGGCGCTGTTCAGTCCTCATCTAGACTACGCTGTGCAGTTCTGTTCCCCACATTACAGGAAGGATATAGTCTATTAGAATCAGTACAAAGGTGAATGACTACTCCCTATACAGGGGATGAAGAGTATTCCTTACGAGGCGAGATTGAACCTTTTTAAATTTACATTCTTTAGAGAGACGTAAGTTAAAAGGGGAGCTGATAATAGTCTTTAAATGGTATAAGAGCTATAACAAGAGGGGCGTAAGCAAAAATTCTTATGATCAGCAACCAGGACAGAACAAAAAATAACAGGTTCAAGCTTGAAAATTTTATTTAAAAAATAGATACGAAGAAATTGGTTCTCAAAAAGACTGGTAGATGAATGGAACGGACTCAGTAATCAAGTTGTTAGTGCTAAGACATTAGAGAGTTTTAAGAGAAGATTAGACGGATTTATGGATGGGATGATAGGTAGAAATAGGTAAGTATATTTCATACAGAGACTGCCACATGTAAGCCTGATGGCTTCTTGCAGCTTCCCTTATTTCTTATGTTCTTTTGTTCTAACTGTTCCCCTCTTCTACACTGAACATCCTCGGTCTGTCCTTTTCTTTTAATCTAAACTGGAAACTTCACATCTCATCACTAGCTAAAACAGCTTCTATGAAGTTAGGTGTTCCGAGATGTCTCCGCCGATTTTTCTCACCCCCCTTCCCCCAAACTGCTAACTCTGTACAAGGGCCTTATTCGACCATGTATGCAGTATGCTTCACATGGTTGGGGGGGGGGGTTCCACTCATACTGGTCTCTTAGACAGGGTGGAATCAAAAGCTAACTTTCACCTCCACACCTAGCGAGTCTCACTCGCTTCTGGCAGTTGGAACCATCGTTCCTACTGCTGCCTGGATTCAGTTACACTGACGTGAGTTAGATGAAGACGTGACGAACACGAACACAAACACTCACACTCGCACACGTACACTCACACTCTTCATTACGTACACACCTGAGCTACTCATATTTGTGTTGTATTTCGGGTATATGTTTGTTTTCCTTTATTGCTTATTATTTGGTACATGTTACATTCACTTTGTTGCTTATTAACTTGCATATGTTTCGTCACCTTTGGTTTCCTTTATTACTCATTAGCTTGTATATGTTATGTTAACTGTACATACTTACTTGAACCCAAGCGGGATCACTGTATCCCAGATGAGTTGCACGCGCTATGCCCACTTCAGGTAGTGGATATTTAGTTTTATCATGATTGTAAGTTTTATTTCATACTCGTTTCACTACCTTATGCTACAAAAAAGAGTACAACACACCCCTAGTCAATCAACTTCTACCCGGGCTTGTAACATACATTGGGGGCCTGATCGGTATGATCTTTTATGAACTGGTATGTCATTTGTATGTTAACATAATTGCTAGTTAAGTAAACACTTTCTGACTTGTTAAGGTTTGCTTTCAGGCGTACATACCCATTGACATACATACATAACAACATTATTCACACTCGTTTTTGTCACTTCTTCATTTATCTCACGAGTATCTGCTGTTGGGTTCACGGTGACCTTGCCTTTAAATATTTCACGATAGGCCTGGTGAATAGGTAAAGGGCTAACTGCGTATTCATATCGGTAGTTGTATCGGTTTCAGGTAGGGATTATTCCGTGGAGTGTAGTTCCACTTCCTTACAACAAAATCTGATTAAAAAATCCTTGTTAAACCAAATATCTCTCTTATTTGATCCTATAAGAATATGAGGGAAAATATTAATACTAGAAGCTTGGTAGGAGAAAATTAGTTGGGATATTGTCCTCCCAGAATATTATTCATCCCAATGCGATAGAATATGGTAGGACTGTATTGCAGGAACTGAGGCCCCCACCCCCAGATAAGTCGATTTAGGTCATAATGACAATATACAACTTCACATTTTCTGTGACCTCTCCTCAAAGGAATATGGCGTAGGGTCCTATTCAGTCACAGAGAATCATAGTGAGTTGATATTATCAAAATCACGAGTAGCACCGATAAAATTAGAATTAGAATTCAAGGCAAGAGATATATACTAAATATACTAAATATTCAATGGAAATAACCACAGAAGATCAGTAAAGGCATAAACCCTCTCTTTAGGAAAGTAGTAATATAGCCCGGCATTGAAATCTGCCTACACATAATAAATAAAGATTAAAACAAAATCCATATGTGAAAAGTAGGGTAAAAAAAATAGTCAACACAAAGGGACTTCGAGAACCACCACATTCCTACTAAAGAAAATCCGGCAGATATTTTAACCAGCGGGGTAGCATTCCCCAAACGATTAAAGGAGATCAAATGGTTGTTTCAGAAACAAAATTGACCGATCCAAAAGGCAAATAAAGAGGTAGCAGTTAACTTATAATAGAAGCTCAACCTCAGGCCAACCATCCACCTAATCTGGCATTTGATATTAAGAAATACTCCTCCTTCAATAAGTTAAATAATGTAACCAGAAGAGTATTCCGTTCTATTACTCAGAAATTGGGTAAAGCAATGCCAGAGGCTTTAAAATTTTCGATCAAACAACAACATGAATTCTTTTGTAAACATCCTTAAGTCTCTAAGTGAAGGATCCAAAAATAAAATTAAAAGTCTTGGGCTTTACTTGGATGACGAACAAATCATAAGGTGCCGGGGTAGAACAAAATATGCTGGGCTAACATATGAAACAAAACACCCTATCTTGTTACCAAAGGGAAGTCACCTCACCAAATTAATCATAATGGAAGCCCACAGAATATAACCTTACATGGAGGAATGGGGGACACTCTAGCCCAAGTCAAGAAAAATTACGGGATACCTAAAGGGCATCAAGCAGTGAGAACCTCCTCGGAAGAATGTAATGTATGTCAACGTTATGAGGCAATACCCTTGACGCATCCAGGACCTCCAAACCTACTTCCGGAAAGAGTAAACCTAGGTAGATCCTTCAAAGTAACGGGTGTAGATTACACAGGCGCTGTTATAATAACAGGTGAGGGTGCCATCCTTATATATATATATATATATATATATATATATATATATATATATATATATATATATATATATATATATATATATATATATATATATATATATACACACACACCTATGCCAGAACAAGAGTAATTCACCTAGAAGTGGGCGAAAACCTTAGTTCAGAGACCTTCCTTCAATTGTTCAGAATCTTTGCAGCAAGACGTTACTCTCCCCGTCTCATCATAAGTCATAATGCCACTAATTTTGTAAAGACTGTTACCTTTATTGAGGGTATCATAAATGCTCTAAAAGTACAACAAGCATTAACAAATAGGCAATGTCGTTGGAAATTCATCACTCCAAGGGCGCCCTCGCAGAATGGATTCACAGAAGCAATGTTAGGGATAGTCGTAAACTGCCTAAAGAAAACGCTACATCGATCCAAATAAAATTTCAAAGAATTAAGAACGGTAGTAGCGGAAACTGAGACCAGAGTCAACAACCAACCTCCAACTTACTTAGATGACACCTCCATACATCTGGAGGCAATAGCGCCATCTCATCTCTTATATGGGAGACGATTAGAATCATCCCCATCCATCGAGGTAGAGGATCATATCCTAGACCCCACCCACCATAGATGATAGGTATCAGTATTTGAGGGAAAATTATAATAAACAGAAGAAATTGTTACAGAGGTGGGAGAAATACTGGTCCGAAGAATATCTTGTCAGTCTTCGTGAGAAATTTTGTGGCGCTCAACCAGCCGAAAATGTAGATTCCCTTAATTAAGGAAGGTGACATTGTCTTACGGATCAGAATCGTTCTACTTGGCCTTTAGCTTGCATATTAAAACTGCATTCTGATGAAAATGTTATCATTAGAACGACTGAAATCATGGAAAAAGGACAAAGGACTCTCAGAACAATAAACTAATTCCGCTGGGGCCGTATACATAAAAACCCCTAAAAGACTTAAATTTACTTCCAGCTAAAAGTAAATGCTATAAGTGTATACAAGAAACAATAAAAGTTTTCTTAAGTCACTTTTAGCTAAGAATAAAAGTAAAATCTAAACTCGCTATACGTGCTATATTTTGTACCTGAATGTCAAAACAATATACAAAAGTATTTAATGTTGATTTATATATATATATATATATATATATATATATATATATATATATATATATATATATATATATATATATATATATATATATATATATAAGAACCAGAGTATTGACAAGTGTCAAGAGTTTAATTATGTACATGAGGCAAGGTTAGACTCGAACCCCCTGGGATGTCAACACAACAATTGTGGGAGCAGCTTGGCCAAGCCAAGGAAAGAGAGAGGCAGCTCTGTCAGGCTAATTGGATGACATATTAGATAGATTCTACTTTTTTTTTTTTTTATATATATATATAGGAAGGATACTGGCCAAGGGCAACAAAAATCTAATAAAAAAAATGCCCACTGAAATGCCAGTCCCATAAAGGGGTCAAAGCAGTGGTCAAAAATTGGTGGATAAGTGTCTTGAAACCTCCCTCTTGAAGGAATTCAAGTCATAGGAAGGTGGAAATACAGAAGCAGGCAGGGAGTTCCAGAGTTTACCAGAGAAAGGGATGAATGATTGAGGATACTGGTTAACTCTTGCGTTAGAGAGGTGGACAGAATAGGGGTGAGAGAAAGAAGAAAGTCTTGTGCAGCGACGCCGTGGAAGAAGGGGAGGCATGCAGTTAGTAAGATCAAAAGAGCAGTTAGCATGAAAATAGCGGTAGAAGACAGCTAGATATGCAACATTGCGGCGGTGAGAGAGAGGCTGAAGACAGTCAGTTAGAGGAGAGGAGTTGATGAGACGAAAAGCTTTTGATTCCACCCTGTCTAGAAGAGCAGTATGAGTGGAACCCCCCCAGACATGGGGGGGTTCCACTCATACTGGCCTTATCCGTCCATACATGGACGGATAAGGCCTTTGTACAGAGCTAGCAGCTGGTGGGGGGTGAGAAAAACTGGCGGAGACGTCTCAGAACACCTAACTTCATAGAAGCTGTTTTAGCTAGAGATGAGATGTGAAGTTTCCAGTTCAGATTATAAGTAAAGGGCAGACCGAGGATGTTCAGTGTAGAAGAGGGGGACAGCTGAGTGTCATTCAAGAAAAGGGGATACATGTAGTTGTCTGGAAGGTTGTGTCGAGTTGATAGATGGAGGAATTGAGTTTTTGAGGCATTGAACAATACCAAGTTTGCTCTACCCCAATCAGAAATTTTAGAAAGATCAGAGGTCAGGCGTTCTGTGGCTTCCCTGCGTAATATGTTTACCTCCTGAAGGGTTGGACGTCTATGAAAAGACGTGGAAAAGTGCAGGGTGGTAACATCAGCGTAGGAGTGGATAGGACAAGAAGTTTGGTTTAGAAGATCATTAATGAATAATAAGAAGAGAGTGGGTGACAGGACAGAACCCTGAGGAACACCACTGTTAATAGATTTAGGAGAAGAACAGTGACCGTCAACCACAGCAGCAATAGAACGGTCAGAAAGGAAACTTGAGATGAAGGTACAGAGAGAAGGATAGAAACAGTAAGAGGGTAGTTTGGAAATCAAAGCTTTGTGCCAGACTCTATCAAAGGCTTTTGATATGTCCAAGGCAAGAGCAAAAGTTTCACCAAAATCTCTAAAAGAGGATGACCAAGACTCGGTAAGCAAAGCCAGAAGATCACCAGTAGAGCGGCCTTGATGGAACCCATACTGGCGATCAGATAGAAGGTTGTGAAGTGATAGATGTTTAAGAATCTTCCTGTTGAGGATAGATTCAAAAACTTTAGATAAGCAGGAAATTAAAGCAATAGGACGGTAGTTTGAGGGATTAGAGCGGTCACCCTTTTTAGGAACAGGTTGAATGTAGGCAAACTTCCAGCAAGAAGGAAAGGTAGATGTTGACAGACAGAGCTGAAAGAGTTTGACTAGGCAAGGTGCAAGCACGGAGGCACAGTTTCGGAGAACAATAGGAGGGACCCCATCAGGACCATAAGCCTTTCGAGGGTTTATGCCAGCGAGGGCATGGAAAACATCATTGCGAAGAATTTTAATACGTGGCATGAAGTAGTCAGAGGGTGGAGGAGAGGGAGGAACAAGCCCAGAATCGTCCAAGGTAGAGTTTTTAGCAAAGGTTTGAGCAAAGAGTTCAGCTTTAGAAATAGATGTGATAGCAGTGGTGCCATCTGGTTGAAGTAGAGGAGGGAAAGAAGAAGAAGCAAAGTTATTGGAGATATTTTTTGGCTAGGTGCCAGAAATCACGAGGGGAGTTAGATCTTGAAAGGTTTTGACATTTTCTGTTAATGAAGGAGTTTTTGGCTAGTTGGAGAACAGACTTGGCATGGTTCCGGGCAGAAATATAAAGTGCATGAGATTCTGGTGATGGAAGGCTTAAGTACCTTTTGTGGGCCACCTCTCTATCATGTATATCACGAGAACAAGCTGTGTTAAACCAAGGTTTAGAAGGTTTAGGACGAGAAAAAGAGTGAGGAATGTACGCCTCTATGCCAGACATTATCACCTCTGTTATGCGCTCATCACACAAAGACGGGTCTCTGACATGGAAGCAGTAGTCATTCCAAGGAAAATGATTTTCAAAATTCTGCTTATCCCTGCAAGCAGTTGTGGGGATGGTTGAGTTAGACTGAAGGCAATTAGCTTTTTTAAATTCCACTAGATTGTTACAAACAGATGAGAGATGACTTGGTTAGTTAAGTTGGGTTGAATTCAGAAGGATTTGTTAAATTGTACTTATTCTCAGTAAGGGACTATGGGGTGTCTAGATGAGGTTGTTAAGTTGAATGCAGAAAGAGAAGTTAAATTACAGTTACTTGGACTATGTGGTGATGGGTTAAGTTAATTTGAAACACACACACACACACACACACACACACACACACACACACACACACACACACACACACACACACACACACACACACTTGCCAAAACGCAATTTAAAATTAATTTTTGTGTCGGGCTACAATTGCATTCCACAGTTACCTTCATTTCATGTCAAATTTACATATTCTGGATGCAGTAATTCTTATGTGTGACAATGGGGAATCCTGTAGCTTACATAACGTGTTTCTCTCATAATATACATCAGAGAGAGAGAGAGAAAGAGAGAGAGAGAGAGAGAGAGAGAGAGAGAGAGAGAGAGAGAGAGAGAGAGAGAGAGAGAGAGAGAGAGAGAGAGAGAGAGAGAGAGAGAGAGAGAATAAGTCTGAAAATGCCGTGAAGTGCGTGAGCCTCAAGGGTTTTGGCTGATGGCTGGCTGCGTTGCACCGAAATTATGGCCTTTATCTAATTTTACTCTGTACAGTGCGATTCCTTAGTGCATTCCTCGTAAGTTCTATCACATATAGAATGTCACCAAGGGCAGGCAGAACTCTATCAGCTGAGCATCAGTATACTCTCGTAGGACGCCTCTCCTTTGTCAAAAATTGAGGTGTTGGGCTGTCGTTCTGCTGCCTAAAAGTAATTTTAGGCGCTTAGGAATACCCCTCACCACTCCTAGCCGCTAAAAGTTTTTTTAGGTCTTAAAAGTGATTATGTATTACTTTCAAGGAAGTTTTAGAAGTAAAAGTAAAACAGGTCACTAAAAGTACTTTTAGCCTGTTAAAAATGTTTATGTATACGTGTCCTGTAGTGCTCTCTCGAGCCTTCCCTGATCAACCCTGTTGAGGTCAGTAGACTCGGAGAGTCCGAGTAGAGTCTCAAAATTCACGGGATATGTATAGGAACTTAATCTCAGGTGGTCATATTACCTGAATATAGATTCAGGAAACGTCCGGTCCCAGGACGTGGAAATTTTCACTTGTATCACGCATACTATCAGTGCATTATTGGCTTGTGTTGTTATTTGTATATGAATTGTAAAGTTATATTATACGGTAATTAAGGTTAATCTTGTACAAGCTAAGTATTAGTTATTAAATAAAATAAAACCATGGTAGAAGTATACGAAAGGCGAATAGCTTTTGTTTCTGACGTGGCGAGCTGGGAAGCAAATGAGGGAGCCAGTTTGCCTGCTTCAGCAGCAGTTGCCAGTCACCATAACAAGTCCTGTTAAGACGCATCTCCGCTACTCCACCGCTTGCCAGTAATTAAAATCGCAAACTTAAGAAGAACTTGGAACCTCGAAACCAGGGATAATCGCCAAGAAACTCTTTGCTACGAAAACATCGACCCAGTGACTACAATTCAGCACCTAGCCGTCACCTAATTCCTAGCCACGTATACCACAGCTAAGTCATCAGTTATTTATAACTATATTTGACAATGTTTTTTTTTGTTATTGTTTGTTAACTGAAAGATCTTTGGGTGAGTGTTAAGGTCTAGTAATTAGCAGGCAGTAGACACCTGCCGAAACGATAATTACTCCAAGTGAGGTCTAAAGCACTGTTCAGGGGGTGCTGTGAACTTATCATTTAACAGAAGTGTGACCTCACTGAACGTTTCCCTTTGTGTCTCACAACACAAGGGGGCAGTCACAGCCTGCCCTCTAAAGACAACCCTCTTCCTCCACCCAAAACTACAAGCACCAAAACTACACACACCCTTCACCCAAAAAAAATTTAAAATCATTATGGCGACTCCTACACCAGCCTTGGAGTCCCAATCTGGGGAGGGGACCATAAATGTCCCCAGATCGGACTGCCTTTCTGTCGACGACCCTAAGTGTCTTGACACCCCCATCAACTTTTTCTTCATTAACTTCTGCAACATTCGCGGTTTAAGATCTAATTTTCAATCTGTAGAACACCACCTCTCCTCTTCTAAACCTCATCTCCTTTTCCTCACTGAAACTCAGGTGTCTGAGGCAACTGACAGTAGCCCCTTTTCTGTTCCCTCCTACTTTCTCTATCCTCATTTTCGATCCAAAGCTGGATGCTGCGTTTATGTGCGCAATGACTTAACCTGCTCTCGTGCCCACGCTCTTGAATCTTCCGAGTTTTCCACTATCTGGCTACGACTATAGAGTCACTCTTTTACTAAATTTATCTGTGCTGTATACCTCTCACCTAACTCCTCTGACTATAAGAAATTCTTTGACTACTTAACTTCCAAAGTGGAGCACATTCTGACCCTCTTCCCTTTTGCAGAGATCTCCATTCTTGGAGACTTCAATGTTCACCACCAGCTTTGGCTTTCCTCTCCCTTCACTGACCATCCTGGTGAACTAGCCTACAACTTTGCTATCCTCCATGACCTAGAGCAATTGGTGCAACACCCTACTCGTATTTCTGACCGTCTTGGAGATACGCCCAACATTCTTGACCTTTTCCTGACCTGTAATCCTGCTCATGCTGTCACCCTTTCTTCTCCGTTGGGCTCCTCCGATCACAATCTCATATCTTTATCTTGTCCTATCACTCCAATCCCCCCTCAGAATCCCCCTAAGCGAAGGTGCCTCTGGCGTTTTGCCTCTGCTAGTTGGGGGGATCTGAGGAGGTATTTTGCTGATTTTCCTTGGAATGACTACTGCTTCCGTGTCAGAGACCCGTCTTTGTGTGCTGAGCGCATAACAGAGGTGATAGTGTCTGGCATGGAGGCGTACATTCCTCACTCTTTTTCTCGTCCTAAACCTTCTAAACCTTGGTTTAACACAGCTTGTTCTCGTGCTATACATGATAGGGAGGTGGCCCACAAAAGGTACTTAAGCCTTCCATCACCAGAATCTCATGCACTTTATATTTCTGCCCGGAACCATGCCAAGTCTGTTCTCCAACTAGCCAAAAACTCCTTCATTAACAGAAAATGTCA
>NC_087192.1:11545000-11692500 GCF_035594125.1 Scylla paramamosain
GCAATGATTTTTTCCATGCCCTCTCGGGCCTAAACCCTGAGAAGGCTTATGGACCTGATGGGGTCCATCCTATTGTTCTCCGAAAGTGCCTCCATGCTTGCACCTTGGCTAATCAAACTCTTTCAGTTCTATCTGTCAACATTTACCTTTACTTCTTGCTGGAAGTTTGCCTACATTCAGCTTGTTCCTAAAAAGGGTGAACGTTCTAATCCCTCAAACTACCGTCCTATTGCTTTAATTTCCTGCCTATCTAAAGTTTTTTAATCTATCCTCAACAGGAAGATTCTTAAACATCTATCACTTCACAAGCCTCTATCTGATAGCCAGTATGGGTTCCGTCAAGGCCGCTCTACTGGTGATCTTCTGGCTTTCCTTACTGAGTCTTGGTCGTCCTCTTTTAGAGATTTTGGTGAAACTTTTGCTGTTGCCTTGGATATATCAAAAGCTTTTGATAGACTCTGGCACAAAGCTTTGATTTCCAAACTATTCTCCTACGGCTTCTATCCTTCTCTCTGTAACTTCATCTCAAGTTTCCTTCCTGACCGTTGTATTGTTGCTGTGGTAGACGGTCACCGTTCTTCTAAATATATTAACAGTGGTGTTCCTCAGGATTCTGTCCTGTCAGCCACTCTCTTCTTATTATTCATCAACTACCTTCTAAACCCAGCTTCTTGTCTTATCCACTCCTACGCTGATACCATCTTGCACTTTTCCACGTCTTTTCGTAGACGTCCAACCCTTGAGGAAGTAAACATTTCACGCAGGGAAGCCACAGAACACCTGACTTCTGATCTTTCTAAAATTTCCGATTGGGCAGAGCAAACCTGGTATTGTTCGGTATTGTTCGATACCTCAAAAATTCTATTCCTCCATCTATCAACTCGAGACATCCTTGAAGACAACTATCCCCTCTTCTTCAATGACACTCAACTGTCACCCTTTTCTACACTGAACATCCTCGGTCTGTCTTTTACTTATAATCTGAACTGGAAACTTCGCATCTCATCTCTAGCTAAAACAGCTTCTATGAAGTTAGGTGTTCTGAGACATCTCTGCCAGTTTTTCTCACCCCTTCCCCCCAACTGCTAACTTTGTACAGGGGCCTTATCCGTCCATGTATGGAGCATGTTTCACATGTCTGTGGGGGTTCCACTCATACCGCTCTTCTAGACAGGGTGGAATCAAAAGCTTTTCGTCTCATCAACTCCTCTCCTCTAACTGACTGTCTTCAGCCTCTCTCTCATCGCTGCAATGTTGCATTTCTGGCTGTGTTCTACCGCTGTTTTCATGCTAACTGCTCTTCTGATCTTGCATGCCTCCCCTTCTCCCGCGGCCTCGCTGCACAAGTCTTTCTTCTTTCTCTCACCCATATTCTGTTCACCACTATAATGCAAGTTAACCAGTATTCTCAATCATTCATCCCTTTCTCTGGTAAACTCTGAAACTCCCTGCCTGCTTCTGTATTTCCACCTTCCTATGACTTGAATTCCTTCAAGAGGGAGGTTTCAAGACACTTATCCTTTAATATTTCACTACCGCTTTGGACCCTTTTATGGGACTGGCATCTCACTAGGCTTTTTTTTTTTTTTTTTTGCGGGTGGGATTTTTGTTGTCCTTGGCCAGTGTCCCTCCCGCATAATATATATATATATATATATATATATATATATATATATATATATATATATATATATATATATATATATATATATATTTATTTATTTATTTATTTATTTATTTATTTATTAAGACTGATACAGTTTCCTTCTCCCACGAAGAATGCGTCCTCGCATCTGAACATAACAATAAAGAGAGCAGTAAGATGTGAGCAATTAACGGAAAATGCATGTCATCAGAGAGAGAGAGTACGGAATGATAACCTTAATAATAAGATACAAACATGATAATAAAATAAATGCACAACACATATAAATAAGATAAATATGTACTTATATACAAGATATACTGAAACCGGATGATTAAACCAAAGAGTTTGAATGAAGTTTCAGTCTGTAAGAAGAAGGTGTGTCTGTGGTTAAGCTTGAGTCGCTTTGGGGGGTCTGTTAAATCAAAACTTAATGATACCTGATGTGCACACTCATCATCAAACCCTTTGTTCACATGCTTGAAATGATCGAGATGGACGATCTGTTCTACCAAGGTTTTGAGGTCTAGAATTTTTACTTTGTGGCCATGGAAAGAGAGATTCTGTCCTGTCAGCCACTCACTTCTTATTATTCATCAACGACTTTCTAAACCCAGCTTCTTGTCCTATCCACTCCTACGCTGATACCATCCTGCACTTTTCCACGTCTTTTCATAAACGTTCAACCCTTCACGGTGTGCCCCCCCCAAAAAAAAAAAAAAACAATGGAGCTAATATGTGTCGTGAGCGAGTGAGGGACGATGTGAAACGCACTGAGAACTGAGCGTACAATGCTGAAAGATATCCTTCCTCATAGTCAGTCAGAAATATGATCGTTTTGCTTGTGCGAGGCATTTGTCCCGACCTGGATGTCCTGCGTGGGTTGAATCATAAACTGGATGAAGTACGGTACTCAATAACGAGTATCACGTAACGGTATCACGAGCCGAGATAAATGCTCACTAGAATCGTCAGTAGAGTTATGACTCTACTTATACAAGAGACCGTCTTGCATGAAAAAACGTATCAGTACTCACTTGCAACTTAGGAAGATTTGTCTCATCACCAGATTCGAGGTAATAAGCAACACTAGAACAGAACGCGTCTGAATGTTGTTTCTTTATTCCATCCATGGCTGGCTTGGCAAGATTCTCTATGATGGCGGAGATAGCGGCAACATTGCGTGATAATGTGTCTGACACTGAGTCTGTCTTGCCGGGAATATATGAAAATGTAGGATTAAATTCTTGAATCGTGAAATGCCAGCGAACAAATTGACTCGTGAAGTTGGTGTCTTTGAATGTCTCTGTGACAGCATAATGACCAGTGTGGACATGAATCTTATAGCCTAAGATTGGTTCACCGAAATGACGTAACGCCCAGATCACGGCGAGACTTTTACGCGTTGTGACGTAATAATTTTTTCTCTGCCTTGTTAAGAAGTCTGCTAGCATACGCTAATACGTGATGTTTCCAAGTGAAACTTTCTGAGTGAGAACAGCACCGATTCGAAAGCCAGAAGCGTCAGTGTATAAGATTAAAAATCTCGAAATTTGCAAAAGCAAGGATTGGTGCTAGACACAAGGCAGTTTTGAGATCAAAGGTATTTTATTCCTTTTCAGATCAGATGAATGCAACATTTTTCTTGAGCAAATGAGTGAGCGGTTGAGCGATAAGGCTGAAATTTTTTATGAACTGGCGATAAAATCCAGCAAGACCGATGAATTGTCTGATCTGATCGATAGTAGTAAAACAGAATTTTTTCATAGCATTTACTTTGTCATTTAAAGTGTGAATACCATCTCTGTCGACTTTTTGACCAACGAATTTGAACGAGAGACAATGTGTGAAAATGGGCCTGTAGAGACTTTGATGCAACGATAACGTCGTCAAGAACAGACTTTTACCGATGAGAATTCATCAATCTCCGAAACGTTAAAGGCGAGTTACGTAGACCTTGAGCAATGCGTTTGAACATGAATTGGCCAGAGGAGGTGGTGAAAGCAGTGTAGTCTGCGAACGCGGATCTTGCGTCGAGGCGTCACGTACAAGAAGGGGAGCGCGTTTTGCTATGAGGCCTCTGAGGGGAAAAAAAAAAAAAAAAATTGTCTGGGATAAATTGAGTCATTGGTAACTCAAGTGCATTTCTCCTCATTCACGCCCATAGCAACAGTGACCATTACTCATTATTTTGCTTGAGCGAGTCAGCCTTCTATCTTTGTTGAGGCGTGATCGGCTCTGTTCTCGGGGTGAGCGCATTTTGTTCCATTCATGCTGTGGTGTTTCTAGTGATGAGTGCGAGGCGGACAAGTCACGCTGATATCATTCGAATCATTGATCTTCACAATTCGGGCATGAATGGTGTCGATATAGCAAAATATGTGAATTTGAAAACACGTACTGTCCAGAATCTCGTACGAAAATTCGTCACAGGAGGCAGTGAGCAATTGCCTTTTCACAGCTACGGCGGTGGCATCCCAACTATTTTTATCCTCCGGCTTCTGACTTCTCTACCAAGGCAATTGGACTCTCATCCTACTCTTACACCACGACAAGTGAAGGAGGCCAATCTCAGATCTTGGGAACTGTTGGTGTTCGCGCTATACAGAAGGCACTCCATGACCGACTGAAATTCAAGAAAGTACCAGGTCGCCGCAAACTCCTCGTTACACCTACACAGAGGCAAAAGAGAGTTGTTTTCGCTAGGAAATACGGAACCTGGAGTCCTGAAGACTGGAGTGGAGTGTTGTGGTCAGATGAGGCCAGGTTTTGCACGTCTGATAAGCAGCTCTTGTAAAGTATGGCGGCGACCAGGGTCTGACCCTCTTGATTCACGCCTCACACAAAAAGTTGTAAAGTACCCCCATCTCTTATGGTTTGGGGATGCTTCTCCTACGGGGGTACAGGAAAGTTGGTGATTCTCCCTAAAGGGCAGATAGTGAATGCCAAACGGTATATTCAAATATTAAAGGAGAATCTTGGGCCAAGTTTAGAAAAAACGGGTGCGTGGGTGCTGCAGCAGAATGTGGCTTCCTGCCACACTGCAAAGGCGGTAAAGGACTGGTTCTCTGAGCAGGAGATTCATGTTATTCCTGACTGGCCTGGACAGAGCCCGGACTTCAACCCCATTGAAAATATCTGGGCCATCATTAAACCCCAAATCCATGACAAGGACACGTCAAGTCTCCCGAAACTGGAAGCAGTGGTGAAGCAGTGTTGGGAGGAGCTACCGCGTCATCTGTTGCACAAACTTGCACATTCCTTCCCTGAGCGCCTGGCAGAGGTTAATTTCAGCTTGTAATATTTAGTACTTTTGTCTATTTTAAGTATTTAGGTGTTCAAAACAATGAATTTTCGGCGATGCAAGATCGATGTTCGCAGACTGTATGGCCGCGAACTTTCCTTTAGTTCTACTTGGAAGAATCATGAGTGTAAATCTATGGTGGAAAATACCACATTTGAATAACCGAGAAACTGATGATCACCTAACATCGGCATTGGATAAGAATCAGGAATGGTAGATGCATTTAGTTTACTAAAGTCGAGAACGACACGCTAATCGCCTTGTTTCTTTGGAACGAGTAACAAGGGAGCGCTAATGAGATGAACAGGCATGTTCCACTACATCCTGAAGTAACATACCTCGCACAGCGTCATGAAGCAGAACACGACGGCTGTGTGACACCCTGTAGCTAGAGGTGTAAGATGGTTTGGAAACAGGTGTCAGATGGAGAGAGTGAGTGATGACGTCTGTGTGGCCCAGAGGTTCGCAAGGGAGCGAACCTCTGGAAAGAAGGGAGCGAGCCTCCTCTGAAAGAATTTAGGAGAGCGAGTAATTCATGTTGAGATTCCGGGAAATCAAGTACAAATATGTGATCATCCGCTATAGGCGGGAGAGAAGACATGTTATGACTATCTGATGCAGATTCATTATTGATAGAGGAAGAAGGTAAATCATCCAAGATTACAACTTTCTCAGAGTAAGGCAAGGCTTCTCCGAGTAGCACACTTGGTTTGAGCTTGACAGGTGTAGATGTAACATTTTTCAGCCCGATTTTGCAGAATCCATTGTCATCGATTGTGGTAAAAACGGATTCTAACTCAACACCTTTGCATGGAGACTGTTGTGCGTAACAGAGGATATCACTGCCTGGTACAGCAGACTTAACCGTAGCGTTTACAACATTCAGATAGCGTTATCGGATCTGCTAGCAAAATGTGTTTACAAGGAGTTACACCATGGTCTGACTGGGAAGTTGATTGAAAATGAGGCTATGCGACAGGTAAAACAGATGACGTAACGCAAGAATCCCGTGAAGATAACATCTGATTGCTAGTAGAAGGAAGCGTTGCAACAGATGTCACTACACCAGCAAGACATCAGATGGAAGAACAGTAGGAATATAAGTATCCCCTTAAGCGATTTCATAGGGAAAAGACTGATCTCATATTTGCACATGGTGTTGAAGCCTATGAGAAGATCAATTTTGAAAGATACGTTTGATACAAAATAAAAATAATCACTTATGTCTGGTTCCTGGGATCATAAAGAAGTGATAAGAGTACTTTCCCGTGGGGTAAGCTAATTTTCCCAGATATACCATTGAGATTTATATCAGGAGGTAATGTAATGATGTGATTGTGAGAAGAGGAAGAGAGTCTCTTAAGTACATCCATCTTGATAAGGCTAACCGCAGCACCCATGTCAAAGAAAGCTTTGTATGATGCAGAGTGACACGTAACATCTGTGCTAATGCCACTGAATAATTCAGCATATCTAATGTTAATTACAGGAAGTGCTGAGTTAGGAGGATGAGTGAAGCATACCTTGTGTTCTGTATGATGTTTAGGTACATAAGAAGGTGAAGACCTGAGGATGGATGATGATGTTATGATGGATTGGTCAGAGAAGGGCGCAATGTTTGTGGAGCCTGAGACTGTGCATGATAATGCCTGCAGCCTTGCAAGAAATGTCCTACCCTTTTGTGGAAGGAACAGAATGCTTCAGGATCGAATTAGTGTCTTCCTGAACTACCAACAACAACTCTACATAATCAGACAGCTTGCAACGGTTGCAGGTGACATTTCTTGATCTCGATTTCGATCGAGTGTACTGTTATCGGAGATGAAGGGGATGTGCGTCTAATGTAACGTCAACGATAAAGAGAAGAAGAACTGGAAGATGGTTGATGAGGAGAGGTGAATGAGTCAGGGAAAGAGGCACCGAGTACTTGGACAGGGTCAGAGGTGGGTATAGGTCGCTTATCGGAAATGACTTTGCAGACATCATATATGTAATCTGATTTGTGGAATTCGATGTCATATGCGACCTAGAAATTTGGAACATCAAGGAAGGTGGTGAGCAAGATATAAGCTATGAGTCTTTTAAACGCATCTTTTGACAGTGAGCCATCAGTAAACCACTTTGATTCTTGGAGCTGAGCGATCAATTCTGAGCTCAGAGAGGAAGCAATGTTTTCTGCCTGGTAAGGATTAGTGTGTGAGGGGACGTGCTGTGAAATAGGTTTGGAGAGTTTGAGAAGAGAATGGGTGGCTCCAAGCTTGGAATGACTCTGGATATGATTTCTGAGGTGAGTGGTGAAGTCATCAAAGGTGGTGAGAGAAGCAAATTTGTTTTATTTCACCAACAGGCCAGCGAGACTCGAAGGTTCGTGACAGATACGTAATTTTAAAATGGATATTTTTTGCTTATCAGATGTGGCTGAACGGCAAGTGCATTCCTCCTCAGTTCTCTGAATAAACTGATGAACAGCATTATCTGAGCCAGCACCAGAAAAATTAGGAAGGTGATGAGATGGGTGTATGAAGGTGATATGAGGAGTAGCGGTGGTTTCAGTAGACAATGTGTCAGGTAATGAAGGAGATGGTGTGGACTGTGAACGTGTTTGCATGAGCGACGTGAATCGCAGATAATCAAGGAATAATATGCACAAAAATATAAAACACACAGAATAGCACACAATATGATAACACAGAAGAGCACACACTATGATAACACAGGATAGCGCACAATATGAGAACACAGAAAACAACAAATAATAATGAAAGACAGAAGGGAATGATATAAACACTGATAGGCAGGCAGACAGACAGACAGACAGACAGACAGACAAACAGACAGACGGCAGGAGACGGATAGGCAGATAGGCAGACAGACACGGAGTTATATAAATAGACAGATAGCCACCACTTAATAGTAGAAGAAGGAAGCGTGGAAAGACAAGAATAATCTGAATCAGATTAGATACTTAAAAGTTGGCGAGGAAGTGACAGCAGATGACTGGAGGAACATGGCTGGGCAGACTTGGGGAGATGACCTTGGACGAGTCTAGGCAGGGAGAAGGCGGTGACGGCTGCGGTGCATGGGACGTTTCATGACCGATGTGGCTTTGCCGTGAGCACTGGCGGAGAAGGTGGTGGGTGGAGTTGACTCGGGGAAGGAGCAAAGGGAAAACTTCAAGAGAGAAGCAGGAACGGCGGCCAGCGAAGAGGAGCGGCGGCGTGAGCAGGAGCAGGCGGCGACAGGGTGTGGTGGCAGACAGGTGTGGTGGGCACAGGAACGAGTCAGGCGAGGAGAGAAGCAGGAGCGGCCAGGAGAGAGCGCACGTTGGTGGATGGTGACACAAGATTTGAGCGTGTTAAAGAGAGCGCCTCGCAACTTGCCTGCGATGGAGCGTGATGTTCGTGTCTCAGCGTGTAGTTGACGTATGAGACTCGAGAGTTCATGTGTCTTCAGTCGCACAACACTGCTGTCCACCACTCGCTCTAGATTTATTTTTCTTTCCACCACTGTTTCGGATTTGAAAACTGCTCACTGCTTTTCCGATGTGGATGAGAGTGAATGTGTCTTGGCCACTCGTGACCATTACTGGTTTAGTTGATTGTTTCACCACTTGTTCTGGATTGATTTTTGCTGTCCATCCACAGTTTTGGTTTAGATGAGATACTTGCCGCTTCTGTTGATGATGCTTGCCACCGCTGGATCAGTTGAAGAGCTTGGTGTGGTGGAAGTGTGGAGGACCGGTAGTGAGCTTGGTATTGTAGGTAGCGTGGAGGTCGTGGGTAGTAAGTTGATATTGTTGATGTGTATGGGTAAAAGACAATTCATCAGAGTTCTTCTTGATTTAATTATAGAGAGAATGTACACACGTAATACGAAACGAGAGACAGATGATTATAGACGTGACGATTTATCTTGCGCACTCTCTCTAAAGTGATATGAGCTGGACTGCTCGTGAACTGATCATGACTGAGCAGACTGGTGTGAACTGTCTCGAAAGACTGATTGACTGTGACTGACTGGACTCTCTCAGACTCTGACTGGAACTGACTGACTGAGACTCGGACGGGAACTGACGCATGCTGGCTATATTTATGTAAGCAAAGTGGATCACGAATACAATTTCTAAGATGAAGAATGACCTATGACAGGAAATGGGGTGAAGGAGCCAGTGGTAGAAGTCGTTATTTTGGCCAATGACCAGGAAGAAGGACTCAGAACGAAGGCAAGTATTTTCCCTAAGGCCGGCCACACACGTGCAGTTAAAACTGTCAGTTTGGACTGTTCAGTTATAACTGACAGTTTTAACTGTCAACTGACAAGTCCACAGACGTACAGTTGAATCGTTCAGTTTAACCATGGATTCCGAGGAGGACGATCTAGCAGCGCTCGGGGTATTACTAGTAATGGCACAAGAAAATAGGAAAAAAAACACTAAGAAGCGCAAACAGTGGTGCAAGAAGTGGTTGCTGAGGCGAAATAAATCTTCTGATGTTCAATTTAATTCTCCTTCCTAGACATAATTACTGTTTTGGATCACTGAAAGAAAAGAAACACTATGAGATCTGAAAGTCAAACAAATAAGTTAAGACAGAATGGACAGAAAGCAACATGTGAGGGAAACACTTTACTTTTGGTAACGTTTCGTACAGAGTACTTCTGAGGAAGTACTCTGTACGAAACGTTACCAAAAGTAAAGTGTTTCCCTCACATGGTGTTTCCGTCCAATCTGAAAGTCAACTGAGGACTGCGCAGTTAAGCCCCACACACGCTCAGTTCTCAGTCAAACAGCCACAGTTGACAGTTAAAACTTTTAACTTTTCTATTTCCTTCAGTCGAACTGCGCAGTTCTGTTGAACTGAGACTGATGGTCCCACACACGTCAGTTAAAACTGTCAGTTATAACTGAACAGTCCAAACTGACAGTTTTAACTGCACGTGTGTGGCCGGCCTAAGAAGTGGAAGGAAAGTGTGAGTTCCCTTCAGAGGCAGAGAAGGAGGAAGAAGATTAAAAATAGAATAGACCGGCTGGTCATAGGCACACGTGGAATGAATATGTGAACACATCGCATGTGGAATGGATATATGAAATGATATATATATATATATATATATATATATATATATATATATATATATATATATATATATATATATATATATATATATATATATATATATATATATATATATATAAATGTCCGGTTTAACCGGACAAGATAAATTTCTCGGTCGAAATGATATATTCATGTATGGAAGCATATTTTATACAGAAGTAGTCCCGCTGTCTTGTTGCAGCTTCCTTTATATTCATACGTTCTTAAATGAGTTTGAAAGCCATATAAAATAAACGAACAAATTAACTAAAAAATAAGTAGATAAATAAATAAATAAAAGCATTTTACAACGTAATCAATATACAGCAAGTGTACCAACACAGTATTAACAAATTCATTCAACACAACCACACAGTTGTGCAAGCGTAGGCTTGGTGGATTTTAAGAGCAGAGATATTCACACACACACACACACACACACACACACACACACACACACACACACACACGCGCGCGCGCGCTCGACGATTTTCAGTCCTAAGCTCTGGTATTAGAACGCCGTATCATT
The DNA here is from genome assembly GCF_035594125.1 of Scylla paramamosain. Classification (NCBI taxonomy): domain Eukaryota; kingdom Metazoa; phylum Arthropoda; class Malacostraca; order Decapoda; family Portunidae; genus Scylla; species Scylla paramamosain. The sequence goes on from NC_087192.1 coordinate 11,555,572, forward strand.
AGGTGCTGCAAGACGAAAGTATTTCCATCAAAGGTCGACCCAAACTTTGCCATTTCAATACTGAGGTCTTTTAACGAGCATAAATTACATAATGAACAGAATCTTTTCAACTGTTCGTCATAATTTTCCATTATATATATATATATATATATATATATATATATATATATATATATATATATATATATATATATATATATATATATATATATATATATATATATATAATTTTTGTTCTTATGTCTGCTTTCATGAAAAATCTAAGGGCATTTTATTTCGCGCCTCTTTAGTTATTTATTTACCCTTCGAATCAGATATAACGTTATTATATAATGTTAACTTACTTACCCGAATGAGAAGTGTATACAATATTGGAAGAAGGTAATATGATTATATTGGTAATGTTTTAAAATATATGAGCATACTGTCTGCCCTCAACCACCAATCATGTGCTCCACTTCACATAACTTGTAATCAAACTGAAGGTTAGTGGTAACATGTTGCTGGTTTTGAGGCGGGCAAAGGATTAACCGAACCCTGAACGCAGGTTCTGTAAGTCTCACGTCCCAGATTAAACACACAGCTGAATTATTCATTCATTCCATGTCCGAGGAATTCTAACTGCAGGGTGTCATGAATGTATTTCACACGAAATGTGACTGCATGTAGTCCATACCACTGTAATATCTCTCTCTCTCTCTCTCTCTCTCTCTCTCTCTCTCTCTCTCTCTCTCTCTCTCTCTCTCTCACACACACACACACACACACACACACACACACACACACACAATCACACGCAATCACACACACACACACACACACACACAATCACACACAATCACACACATACACACACACACACACACACACACATATATATATATATATATATATATATATATATATATATATATATATATATATATATATATATATATATATATATATAATGATGTACGTTTGTTGACATGCATACATGCCTTCATACATATGTATATACGTATGTATGAACATACATAAGTATATACACACATAAACGCAGAGAGAGAGAGAGAGAGAGAGAGAGAGAGAGAGAGAGAGAGAGAGAGAGAGAGAGAGAGAGAGAGAGAGAGAGAGTGTTCAGTAACGAGTGTTGACGCACTAGATAGATCCCTTTATCAGATTCCTTCGGCACTAACTAGCCGTTCCTTCCTCCCTGGCACTCCATTCACCCTGCCTTCTCCCATCAAATCTCTTCCTCCACTCTCACTTCTTCGCTAACATTACCATTGCTTTACCTCTGCTTCTCACAAAACCCTTACCTTGGCACAGCATACCAGAAATCACCATAATACCAGATCAATGTTGGGGTACAAAACAATTATTCTATACTATAATAACAGGATATATTAATAATAACGTTTACTCACAAATAAATTGAGGTAGTACACATAATTAAGGAACAAATTTCTACCCTAAACTAACACAAAATAATTCCCACACTCATTCACAATATATTCCCCTTTTTACTCTTGCTCTTAAATCGCCTCCCTTATTGCTCAGAGGTTATACACATCAATATATGATATTCCCGTCACTTCACAAAGCGTTAAAACCCTTTTACTCCTTCACAGGCCACTGAAATATTTTCCCCAGTTGCGGGAATTTCCCTAGATGCCGTCACCACGTCACCAAATAGCAATTCCAGCATTTTGCCTCCTCAAACTTCACAAGACATCACCACCATCACCATAGATCACCTATAACACCATAACACCATCCCCAAAGACACCAATAACGCCACAACACCACCCCCAAAGACACCAATAACCACAACACCACCCCCAGACACCAATGACGCCGCCATAACACCACCGCAGACCCAACCACAAAATGGCTGCCTCTCACCCGACGCTTCCCCTCACCTCAGCGCTACATAACCAACACCGCTCACCAACCAAATTTCAGCGGGCAAGAGCTCTTGGTACCACAAAAGACTCACCAACCTGATCCTGGATATCTAGGTTATACCGCCACATCAGTAATGCCTCCACACACACACACACACACACACACACACACACACACACACACACTCCATCACCATACCACACCCGGATTTATCCCCTGAGAAACGCCACACCCTCTGTTTTCCCTCGGGGGGTGCTTTGAAGAATTTGCTGACTTAATACAAACCCTAAACGCTTATCGCCTCTCGCCTCAACACATCATTCCACCTCAAATACACACTTTCCCTTACATATACATACATATAAGAAGAACATAAGAAATAAGGGAAGCTGCAAGAAGCGACCAGGCTTACACGTGGCAGTCCCTGTATGAAACACACCTACCTATTTCCATCTGCTATCCCCATCCATAAACTTGTCTAATCTTCTCTTAAAGCTCTCTAGTGTCCTAGCACTAACTACATGATTACTGAGTCCGTTCCACTCGTCTATCACTCTATTTGAGAACCAAATTTTTCCTATCTCCTTCCTAAACCTAAATTTTTCAAGCTTGAACCCGTTATTTCTTGTTCTACCCTGGTTGCTGATCCTAAGAATTTTGCTTACATCTCCCTTGTTATAACCCTTATACCACTTAAAGACTTCTATCAGGTCTCCTCTTAACCTACGTCTCTCTAAAGAATGTAAATTCAACAGCTTCAACCTCGCCTCGTAAGGAATACTCCTCATCCCCTGTATCCTTTTAGTCATTCTCCTCTGTACTGATTCTAATAGACCTATATCTTTCCTGTAATGTGGGGACCAGAATTGCACCGCGTAGTCTAGATGAGGTCTGACCAGCGCCAAGTATAACTTTAATATTACTCCCGGCCTTCTACTTTTAACACTCCTAAAAATGAATCCTAGTACCCTATTTGCCTTGTTTCTGGCTTCTATGCATTGCTTCCCTAGACGGAGTTCAGAGCTAACTATAACTCCTAAATCTTTCTCGTACCCTGTACCTACCAGAGTTTGGTTGTCCAATGTGTACCTATTGTGTGGGTTTCCTCTACCTACGCTAAGCACTTTGCATTTATTGATATTAAATTGCATTTTCCATCTATCCGTCCATTCATTCATTCTATCTAAGTCTGCCTGCAAGGCGATGGCATCCGATTCTGACCTAATTAATCTACCTATCTTTGTGTCATCCGCAAATTTACTAACATCACTACTAATTCCTTTGTGTCATCCGCAAATTTACTAACATCACTACTAATTCCACTATCCAAGTCATTGATATACATTAGAAATAACAATGGCCCTAATACTGATCCCTGTGGCACCCCACTAATTACATGACCCCACTCGGATTTCGAGCCGTTTATTACCACTCTGTCGCCTGTCACTAAGCCATGACCCTATCCAGCCTAACACCTTCCCATCTATCCCGTGTGCCCTAACCTTTCTCAGGAGCCTTTGATGGGGTACCTTGTCAAATGCTTTACTAAAGTCCAGATATAAGATATCATAACTATCACCGTTATCTACTGCCTCGTACACCCTACTGTAAAAACTTAACAAGTTTGTCAGGCAAGACTTCCCCTTCGTGAAGCCATGCTGTGACTGATTTATCAAGTTATGTTTGTCTAAATGTTCCCTAATGTTCCTCGCTATTATTGACTCTAACATTTTACCTACAACTGAAGTTAAGCTGACAGGTCTATAATTAGACGCTAAAGTTTTATCTCCTTTCTTAAAGATGGGTACTACATTAGCCTGCCTCCACATTACTGGTACCTCACCCGACTCCAGTGATTTCCTAAAGACAGAAACTAACGGCTCACTAATAATCTCTTTACATTCCTTAAGTACTCTGGGATATATTTCATCAGGTCCTGGTGACTTGAACTTTTTTAGCCTATCTATCTCCTGTTCCACTATCTCCCTAGTTATGGAAATATCTGTCAGCTTCTCATTCTCATCTGCTCTAAACACCTGTTCACTATCACTGGCATATCCTGCATGTTTTCCTGGGTGAAGACAGTTAAAAAATAATCATTCAGAAGTTTACTAATCTCCTCCCCAGAACTAACCAGCTCCCCATCTGCTGCCTTTAATGGACCTACAGTATCCTTATTCTTCGTCCTGTATACCTGATAAAATCCCTTGGGGTCCGTCTTCGCCTGGCTGGCTACCTTTAATTCATAATTGTCCTTAGCTTTCCTCGTTAACTTCCTGACTGTTCTAACTAATTCATTATATTGTGTCCTTAAAACTTCCTCACCTGCCCTTAATCTCCTATATATACTTCTCTTACGCCCTATATCATGCTTTAACCTAGCAGTTATCTATTTAGGGTCATTTTTTTGTGATCTTATTGTTCTATACGGGATATTTGCTAACTGACCTGTATGAACTTTATCTACGAAATATTTATACAATTTATCTGCATTTACTTCGCCTAGTCCCCTCATCTCATCCCCTACCATCCTCTCCACTCCCTCATCTACTCGCCTCGACCTCACCTCTCTCATTTCCGCATGACCTGACATTCCAACATACTCACACCTAGCTCCCCCCTTCCTCTTTCCTCCTCCCTTCCGGACACATCTCCCCTCCTCTTGTCCTACACCCTCACGCCTCACCTCACCTTTCTCATCCTGCCTTATCTCTCTGAACTCCGCCCCTGACCTGACCTCACCCTGCATCCTTTGCCAGTCCACTCCTGGGAGGTACCTTTTTAATTCTTCAAAATCTGCTCTCCTAAAGTCAGGTATTTTACTAGTGTTTTTGTTTCTAACTGTTTCTTCCCATTCTAAACTGTACCTAATTCCCTTATGGTCACTGTTACCTAGCTGTCCTCCAACCTCTACCTGCGTGACTGCTTCCCCCCTGCTAGTAAGAATTAAATCTAGAATATTATTCCCCCTTGTGGGTTCTACGACTACCTGTTTTAAAAAATTATCCTGAATTACCTTAAGAAATTCCTCTGCTTCCTTGTTACCCACCATCAGACTCCAGTCGATATTCCTAAAATTAAAATCTCCTACCACACATACCTGACTGTACCTGCCTGCTCTATTTAATTCCTGCCACAGTGAGGTGTTAATTTCCTCTGTACTGGTCGGTGGTCTGTAAACTACCCCTAGTACTACTGACTGCGATCCTTCTTTAATATCTACCCATATCGACTCTGCTTTGTTATCTGTTTTAATTCTACTGTTGATACAACACTGTAATGTGTCCCTAACGTATAACGCGACGCCTCCTCCTCTCCTGTTTTCCCTATCTTTATAGAACATTGTATACCCATCTATCTTAACCTCTGGATTAAATACTTTTCCTGACATATCTAACCAAGTTTCAGTTAAAGCAATGATATCAAATTTCTCAACGCTCGCTATTCCTCTAAGCAAGTCTATTTTATTCAGAATACTTCTACAGTTTGTGTAGTAAACACTTAAGCTATTTCTCACCATCCCTGAGCTAGCTACTTTTCTAGATTTAACTATTTTGCCCCTCGCCTTCTCACTACCACTTCTTCCCTCCCGACTAACGAAAAAAGTGCTGGAGTGCAGTAACCTCCCGCTCGAGTGTTTCGGCCAAAACACGAACACCCTGGCGTGACAAATGCACTCCATCCCTGGCGTACAAGGTGTCCCTACTATAGAAAAGGTCCCAGTTGTCGATGAACGTCCATCCATTACTCCTACAATTACGAAACGAATAATACTACGTAATATAAATGAGTAAATAAGCCTTATACTAGTAACTAAGAATAAAGACATGTTTAGAAGGAAAACAGAACACGGGGGACACTAAGAAAACGTGTTCCTCTTCAGAGTAAACTCGGCCAATAACATGACAGTCGGATCATGCGTTTTCGGTTCCACACCTGGATGACAAGTCACTTTCCAAGTTGTGATGAACCCCCTTAATTTTTGTACTGAAATTTGCCTTGAGTCACATTATGCCAGTGATTGAATTATATCCTCTTCAGGTACAGTTACAGAGATAATTTTCTCTCATATGATAAGGAAATGAAACATATAGCAGGTCATTTAAGAGTAACCTACTTATATAACATTAGCGTTTTGGTGAACGCGTTAAGACAATAACTGGGCTTCGACTCTTGCAACAAATTTATCAAGGATCCTTCGTAGTGCATGCAAGTTAGAAATAATAAAAACATGTTCAAACAAGCAGAATGAGTGAAGAAAATCTTGCAAAGTTACATTGCCATAATAAATAAATAAAATATTTATTTATAAATAAGATATTTAACTAATAAAAATATAAACTTAGTTTATATTTCATGCATTTCATGCGTGTTTTTCTTTTTTATAAAATAAAAATATAAACTTTTATAAAAGAAAAAATATTTTTGAGTAACCCGCAACAAGCTGCAGAGACCTGCCGTACATTCTAAACAGGCATAGTCACACTTGTGAAACAAACCACTTCGTCTTGAAAAAATAAAATAAATAAATAAATAAATAAATATTTTATATATGTATATATATATATATATATATATATATATATATATATATATATATATATATATATATATATATATATATATATATATATATATATATATATATATATATATTATCCTCATGTATAGCATATATTTATGGAATCTTACATTTTTACTTCCCTGTCTTTGCTTCCACCGGCTGCTTCAGACTCAGCGTGTGGCTGTTTTAGCTTTTCCGGCGGAACACGCGCCAAAGCGAAGAGGTAACGTAAATATTTCTAAGTGGCAAGACAAGGCAAGGAGCTTGTATTTACTGCTGTGAAAATTGCGGCACCACGCCAAGACGTTGCTGGGGAAAGTAATGACGGTAGCGACGACGTAAGTGGTGATGAGAACGATGATGGTAGTGGTGGTGGTGATGATATTAATGATAATATTGATGATGACGACGCCACTGATGATGATGGGACTGGAACTTGTACAATATTGAGAGAGAGAGAGAGAGAGAGAGAGAGAGAGAGAGAGAGAGAGAGAGAGAGAGAGAGAGAGAGAGAGAGAGAGAGAGAGAGAGAGAGAGAGAGAGAGAGAGAGAGAGAGAGAGAGAGAGAGAGAGATGAGAGAGAGAGAGAGAGAGAGAGAGAGAGAGAGAGAGAGAGAGAGAGAGAGAGAGAGAGAGAGAGTGTGTGTGTGTATGTGTGTGTGGACATACATAAAAATAGATTATGATAGGATGTCCCTGTATTTATTATAAGTTAATTTTATTTTTGTTATTATTTTGATTGTTATTATTACTACTATTTATCATTTATTTATTTATTTAATTCACTTTTGAGACGTTTCGGGTTCCCCTTTTGTTTCTGGATCGCTTTGTGTGTGGCTGCTCGTCTCTTTAGTCAGCGGCCGGCCTGCGGGCCATCAAGTCGTACCCTGTACCTGGCACTCCTTGTATTAGAATTTGGAGCTATTTTACAGTGTTTTGTTTTTAGACCGGGACCTGGACATTACTACAAGTGTTACCTCACCATCCTACAAGACTGACAAATTGACGCACCAGATATAGTTGGAATCTAAGATCTTGAACACCAGAAGTCAGCCTTCGCTTTCTCTTTACCGAGACACAAGGGCTTCATAAACCTGGCACTGCTAACCAGGACACGACCTGCTCCTTAGCTCCACTAATGCTCCACACCGAGACACAGAGAACTCCTGAACCTCGGCATTGCTCTTTATAATTATCGTACGGAAAGTATTATCTTGCATTTTTATTTATTAATTAATTAATTTATTTATTTATTTATTTATTCATATATTTATTTATTTTATCTATTTACTTTTAAGAATACAGGTACAAACGATTCCTTCTACAAGCTAACCTGAATGTTTCACCGTAACAAGTGATGGGAACCCCAAGTAGATTATGTGCTAGAATGATAGGATTGAATACTTTGACGTAATGTTTCACTGAGTACGTATTATTGTTCTCAGGGTTAAAAGAAGACAAAATTAGGCATGATGATAATGAAAGACTGCCTCAGATCACACGGAAGGCAAAGGGCGGGGACATAAAATGACAATAACTTATGGGTATAAACCGCCCTTAAGCTGTCATTAATCACCCTCATCCTACCTCCCTGAACCTCCCACCTTGTTGCGACCTACTGTTGGATGCCCAATGATAGCCAACACTAAAGTTTCTTTCGGCATACCAATCATAAGGAATGCTTTCACGAATCAGCAATCCTCGCAGTATCTACAAGAGGTTGCCGATCGACTGTGGGGCTGTTTTGTCTTTTGTCTTCCTTTTTACCCTGGCTAAGAGAGAGAGAGAGAGAGAGAGATTGTGCCACAAGACAACGCTGACATCCTGACAACACTTTTACCTGACTCAGCTTTTTTTCCTCAATGTGTCCACTATTAATAACGCAGTGAAATAATTAAGGAACAGGGTCAGAATGTGCTCCACTTTGGAAGTTAAGTAGTCAAAGAACTTCTTATAGTCAGAGGAGTTAGGTGAAAGGTATACAGCAAAGATAAATTTAGTTTGAGAGTGACTCTGTAGTCGTACCCAGATGGTGGAAAACTCGGAAGATTCAAGAGCGTGGGCACGAGGGCAGGTTAAGTCATTGCGTACATAAACGCAGCATCCAGCTTTGGATCGAAAATGAGGATAGAGAAAGTAGGAGGGAACAGAAAAGGGGCTATTGTCAGTTGCCTCAGACACCTGAGTTTCAATGAGGAAAAGAAGATGAAGTTTAGAAGAGGAAAGGTGGTGTTCTACAGATTGAAAACTAGATCTTAGACCGCGAATGTTGCAGAAGTTAATGAAGAAAAAGTTGAGGGGGGGGTCAAGACACTTAGGGTCGTCAACAGAAAGGCAGTCCGACCTGTGGACATTTATGGTCCCCTCCCCAGATGGGGACTCCGAGGCTGGTATAGGAGTCGCCATGATGATTTTAAAATTTTTGAGTGAAGGGTGTGTGTGTTATTAGGTGCTTGTAGTTTTGTGTGGAGGAAGAGAGTTGTCTTTAGAGGGCAGGCTGTGACTGCCCCCTTGTGCTGTGAGACATAAAGGGAAACGTTCAGTGAGGTCACAGCTGGTTTTAATGATAAGTTCACAGCACCCCCTGAACAGTGCTTTAGACCTCACTGGGAGTAATTATCGTTTCGGCAGGTGTCTACTGCCTCTTCCTATATATATATATATATATATATATATATATATATATATATATATATATATATATATATATATATATATATATATATATATATATATATATATATATATATATATATATATATATATATACACACACACACACACACACAGAGAGAGAGAGAGAGAGAGAGAGAGCAATAGGAAAAGTGAAAAATATACGGCTCATGCACATTGTCGTAGTTAGACAAAATGATATAGAAACAAAGTAAAAAAAAAATCTACAAGTAATTAGTTTATACATCTGATATGCAGTAATTCTGTCGTTCGAGGTTATGACGAAAGCAATTACTATACTCTGACTTTGGTAAAACAATAAAAAAAAGATACATAACCTTAAGATGTTGCATGAAAAACCTTTCGTTTTATAATTTCTTCCACGTGTCAGGGAGTAGAGGCTTGCCCATCACAGGCTTTACATTGTATACATATCAAGTAGAATTTTACATGCGTCTAAGTTATTTCCAAGCGACAGAAAGGCGTCTGTCACAGATGCAGTTTGTGACGATGCACATCACGGAAAGAAAACAGTAGAGGGTGTTGCATGAGGGTGAAATACGGGCATTGATAACCTTTAGCAAAATATGAGGACAATAGAGAAAGAGAAAATATCGGAGGACACACCTTGGGACAATGTACGAGTTTACGAATTGTAGAGGGAGGCCAGCTAGCTCTACTACTACAAAGAAAATTCCAGAGCGCTGTCCCGGGAAAAAAAAAGATATATATATATATATATATATATATATATATATATATATATATATATATATATATATATATATATATATATATATATATATATATATATATATATATATATATATATATATATATACGAGTGAAAATAAATGCATATCAAATATTGAAACGATCCTGCTTGATTTAGTGTAAAAAATAAATAAACAGATAAATAAATAAATAAATAAATAAATAAAGACACGGCCTTAGATAACCACAAAAAAGACACTTAACAAAGGTAGTCAGTGAGGTTTGTTTATACTGAAGGGACAGAAGGATGTACTTCACACAATGGAGGGGGAAGCGCCCAAAGCTTTTAAATTTATATTCGTTAGAGGCGTAGGGTAAGAGAGGATTTGATAGAGATTTTGAAGTGGTGTGAGGGATACAAAGAGATACAACAAGGTTGATGTAGGCAAGATTCTTAGGTTTATTAATCTGGAAAGGACTTCAGTGTTAGGTTCAATCTTGGTAGTTATTATATTTGAAGAAAAAAAAAATCACAAATATAGTGATAGCTGACTAGAACAGAGTTGAATTACTTTATTAATGCTGAATCATTATGGAGCTTCAATCGTTCAGATGGACAGGGATGAAAGGAGGACCTATTCTTTAAACAGGGACAGGCACGAGTAGGCATGATGGGTTCTTCCAGCTGCTCTTCTATTATTATGTCTTCTCATGCCCTCTTATATTCTTCGTCCGTCTGAGCTTGAGGCGTTGAACCAAACCCGTTCACCTGCCGACATATAACAAAAATATCCGTGGCTCTGATATGCATATTTACTTGAAGGCGTCGGGGTTTGTAGTGACGATTCCGCATCAACAGGATCAATCATGGAAAGCAAATGCCCTATGGCCATCTATATATTAATCAAAAGTTTTCCCGAAATACGAGTATATACGATTTACATTTTTGTATTCGCTAGTGTTCAAGCAAATACTATTTACTTTTCTGTTTTCCTTATTTGGTATCCGGCTCTATGTACACTCCTGACCGCCACTTTTCCATTGTGATGGTGAGAGAAACTTGCTTGGTTAGAGCGGAGTGAGACTAGTGAGGGGAAGTTAGGATGACTGAGTGGCAGGGTCACAAAGGTGGGGGGGCAATATGGTAGCAGGTTTTCTTACAACGGAAGCAAGGGGAGGACGAAACCGGTGCGACAAGGAAAATGCTGGATCATGGAAGCTTCTCTCACATTTCCTGGTGCACTCATGAAGAAGACAGAGCTGAGTCTGGAGGTGACGGGAAAGACGCATAACATTATGAGGATAAAATATTCTCATAAAAAAAAAAAAAAAATCACGAAAGTTCCAGAATATTTTGAGCTTGACGTTTCTGCAATAGTTCAGGAGACTCCACGATCACCGCCGCGCAGGAGGAAAGTAGCCTGCGTTGCTTATGGCAACACATTGTTGAGAGACTATCAGTAGCCAAAGTTTTATGTCCCAAGATAATATATAAATTCTTCTCAGAATTTCCCACTTACCCCACGAAGCAGAAAAGCTCTCTCTCTCTCTCTCTCTCTCTCTCTCTCTCTCTCTCTCTCTCTCTCTCTCTCTCTCTCTCTCTCTCCGATATTTCTCCTCCCACTGTCACAGTTTTACACACACACACACACACACACACACACACATATATATATATATATATATATATATATATATATATATATATATATATATATATATATATATATATATATATATATATATATATATATATATATATATATTTTTTTTTTTTTTTTTTTTTGCTACGCGCAGCTTGAGAGAATATATATATATATATATATATATATATATATATATATATATATATATATATATATATATATATATATATATTTTGCTACGCGCAGCTTGAGAGAGAGAGAGAGAGAGAGAGAGAGAGAGAGAGAGAGAGAGAGAAAGCGACAGATGTGCGATGAATGTCTGCTTCGCTCTCGCCAGTTATATTAAGCTCAGTGCGCTCCACACAATCTTCTTCCCAAATTAATTTTGGCACCTTCTCTTTGTCTCCTCATGTTGAGTCCGATATATTATATAATAGATGAGTCAGCCTTGCATACAAAGTAATCAGATCGCATCCAGTTGGCCCATAATAATTTTTGAAACAATGTTATTTTAATGTAAAGTTTGTGAATAGAGTAGGGAGCGTGGCGAGGCGTGGCCCTCTTCCTCCCCTTTCCCCCTCCCCCGATGAGTCACTGCCTGAGACATGAGGCAGAGATACTTTCCCACGAGCAGTCGATGTCCAGCCAGGTCAGGGGAAAGGCTTTCTGTGCATGATAGAGAAAGGCAAGAACACCCAGTGGGGGTATATTTATTAGAGGGCCTTTGTTTTGATTAGATATTATATAAATATTCAAGGCAGTATACCCCTGCCGGTGTAGGTGTGATTAGCGACTCTGGAAGCCTGCCTGTGAGTGCCATTGGTTTATAATTAGAGAAGATAATTCTGTTTCACCGACTCAGCTTAATGAGTATTCTGACGTATTTGAGAGCGATTGGCTGGCCCTCCTTTATGTGCTGGCTACGTGTTCTTATGTATGTAGTGTTTTGTGCCGTTAAATGCGACTGGCTCAAAAAGTTCTGCTTGGAGCTTTGGAACCAGAGGATATGAAGATTCTCTGTCGATCGGTGGTTGTTTTCTTTCTCCCCAGGTTTTACAGTGTGTAGGTGGTACTAGCCCATCCTCTGGGAGACTATAAATATACCGCTCACTGACAAGCACATATTAATGTGGGAGGTAGCTCACAACTTATAAACCTCATGTGTGTGTCCTTAGTCGTAGCTCTGCCCTCCTCCTAGAACGTGGTTTGCGACTCTTTCATCAAATGAAAGTTACTTGACAATTCACTTCCCTGTCGGTGGGCGAGACAGGGTGACGACCTCATATTAATCGTTACTGGAGACCAGAAGGACCCTCTATTCACGTATTTGAGCCCTGCAATGAGCTACATAGGAGATAGCTTAGGGAAACTGACCCGAGTTAGTGGCAGCTGTGAGAGGGGCTGAATGATGTAAGGAAGTATAAGAAAGAAATAAAGACACTTCAGGCAGAAAGAGAGAAGGAAGAGACTGAAAAAAAATAAATAAAAAGAATTATATATATATATATATATATATATATATATATATATATATATATATATATATATATATATATATATATATATATATATATTTTTTTTTTTTTTTTTTTTTTGTCTTCCTCTGCCTGAAGTGTCTTCATTTCTTATACTTCCTTACATCATTCAGCCACTCTCTCTCTCTCTCTCTCTCTCTCTCTCTCTCTCTCTCTCTCTCTCTCTCTCTCTCTCTCTCTCTCTCTCTCTCTCTCTCTCTATATATATATATATATATATATATATATATATATATATATATATATATATATATATATATATATATATATATATATATTTATTATTATTATTATTATGAGTTGGAGAAGACTCGAATAGAAGTTAATTCATCTCATGGCTTGAGGAGAGGAGAGGGAGTGAAGGAAAATACAGTAGAGAGCCAGATGATGAGAAGTTTAATGTTGAATCATGCGTTTTTGATAAGGTGATGGAATGGTTCAAGAGATTTGAAAAGAAGACAGCCGAATTTGGTTAGCCTCAGGAAAGATGGCCTTGTCGCTATCATGATGAAAGGCAAGGTGTTGTAAGTTTATGAGATATAAGATATGGAGGATTATGATGAGTTTAAGACTGACATCCTGAGAGCATACGAGCTACGGCCGGAGGCGTATGGGCTACAGTTCTGTGGAAGGAAGAAGAGGCCGGTGACTTGCCTCGAGTTTTTTCTTTCCATCTCTTTAGCTCGCTACCTTTATCCACTTTTGAGAAGTGGATTGCCAGCGAGCAAGATACTTCCTGTCGTTAGTTACAAGAGCTTATGGTAATGAAGCAGTTTGTGAATGTGGCCGAGAAAGAACTTGTACCGCTGTTACCAAAAAAATAAATAAATAAATAAAAATAAAATAAAATAAAATAAAATAAAATAAAAAATCAAAAGCCTAAAGGCCTCAGGAGACATTGGAACCAATGTTTCCCAGCTGTTTCAAAACAGCTTCCAAAACAGTTTGGAAACGGTTTGCAGAGTTTGGAAACAGTTTGCAAAGTTTCCAAACTGTTTGGAAATAAAGTTTGCAAAGTTTGGAGACAGTCTGCAAACTGTTTCCAAACAATCTTTTATGTGTATTTGTTTCCCATCCAAAAAGGGAATCAGTGTGTGTGTGTGTGTGTGTGTGTGTGTGTGTGTGTGTGTGTGTGTGTGTGCAGCGGAGGTGATGAATCAGTACCAGCACGAGGCTTGCAGTGATAACCATGGACAGAAAAAAAAAAAAAAAAAACCTTCACAACCTTCTATCAGAACCCCAATATGGTTTCGTCAAGGCCGCTCTACTGATGATCTAGTTTTCCTCACTGAGTCTTGGTTATCCTTTTTTTTATGGATTTTCGTGAAACTTTTGCTGTTGCCTTAGACATATCAAAAGCTTTTGATAGAGTCTGGTACAAAGCTTTGATTTCCAAACTACCCTCCTATGGCTTCTATCCTTATCTCTGTAACTTCATCTCAAATTTCCTTTCTGACCGTTCTGTTGCTGCTGTGGTAAACGGTCACTGTTCTCCTAAATTTATTAACAGTTATGTTCCTCAGGATTCTTTCCTGTCATCTACTCTCTTCCTGTTATTCATCAATGATCTTCTAAACCAAACTTCTCGTCTTATCCACTCCTACGCTGATGATACCACCCTGCACTTTTTCACGTCTTTTTTGTCATAGGACAAAATAGCAATTGGGGAAAAAAAATGCCATCTAAATAATAATAATCCCATGAAATAAATTTTATAGCCCAAAGGAAAGGTCATGAATATATAAAAAGAAAAAAAATACTTTCTTCTTGGTTACGTAAACAGAATTTTATGTATTTTTGGAATCAATAAAACTTTATAACAAAATAAAAAAAAGATTGTTAGCTACAAATTGTTACAGTATTTGTTCATATTTGGATATGGGACGGAGTAATATTCCTTCGTTTACGAGGGAACTGGAAAATAATCTTATTCCCGAGTTCTCCTGGGCCAGTCACGTGAAAAATCTCCATCACAAAACAATGTAATTAAGAAAAAAAAAAAAAAAAATGCCAGAACTAATATGTATTTTGAGATAAATTCTTTGTTAATAATTAGATCCAAAACTTATTAATAGACAGTGTTAGAATCTAGGAATACATTAGCAAAAATGTTCAAGAATAATTTTGTGAATGTAGAAGGAGTCTAAACTGTTAAGGATATTGCAAAATTATGACTTAGACGGAGGACTTGTTCCTGGGATTTAAGGTGGCCAGTACATAATGCTGGGCGCGAAATTTCGGCGTCAGAGGCTGACATCGTTGTCCACAGATACGTTCACCAGGACCCGAAACCTTTTATTGTATAAAGGTTGTGCATATGAAAATAACCAATTTTGTACCTATATGCATTAATTATTTGTCAGAGACTAGTTGACATTGTTGTCCACAGACGGAAATTTTTCTTTGCCAGTTAATTATTATTATTACTATTATTATGGATTTTTTTCTTTGCCAGTTAGATATTATTATTATTAATTATTATTGCCAGTTAGTTATCATTATTAATATTTATTTATTTATTTATATATATATATATATATATATATATATATATATATATATATATATATATATATATATATATATATATATATATATATATATATATATATATATATATATATTTTTTTATTTATTTATTTATTTATTTTTTTTTCTTTCTTTTCTTTGAGGGGTAGGAAATAATATTTAGGATTTAAGCAGCAGACTAAAGGCCTGTCTACACGAGCGGGCCTGATCGGCGGGTTTGCCCGTTAACGGGCAAATTCTGGCGGGCCTGCCCGTGAATGTTGTCCACACGACCGAAGTGAACAGCCGGGCCTGCCCGACGATGTTGCAGTAGCGGGTGGAGTGCGGTACGAGAACCATGTTGCCTAGCATTGTCAAGAAAAAGATTTTGTGCTCTATGATAATAGCTTTGTGTCTCAAGAAGAAAAAGAAGAAAAGGATATGGTGTAAAGATTGGTTAAAGAAAAGAAGTATGTTTGGAAGCACTGCAACAATACTTGAACTACAAAGTAGTGAGGAACATGACTTCAGAAATTACCTGAGGATGAGTGTAAGCACTTTTTACATCTTGTTATCAAAGGTGGAGCCATACATAGTGAAGAAAGACACAGTTATGAGAAACAGCATTACAGCAGAAGCTCGTCTGGAAGCAACTCTGAGATTTTTAGCAAGTGGGTGTACTTATTCGGAGTTGCAGTACAGTACACGCATATCAAAGCAAAGCTTGTCCCGCATAATACCAGAAACATGTAGGGCCATATACGAGGTGCTGAAGGCTGACTACTTACAGGTAAGTGAATGTTATAAACATGTTACGTGTAAATAATGTTGTGACATTGTGATACAAGTAACTATACCTATATAATGGGTATTGATAATTTGATGAGTCATATCTATTAACATTTCTGTCTCTCGTGTATATGTAGACAGACTGACAGACAGAGCGAGAGAGAGAGAGGTGGTAATAGAGTGTAGGGGTTTAGATAAACGTGTGGTGGTAGTTACACAATATCGCAGCTATATCATACTTGTTCCTTCTCTTATTTATTTGCTTCCTCTATTATGAAAGCTAAAATGTTGGTTTCGACTTCAATTGACAAGCGTAAGTGAAGCGTAAGTGCCTTCAGGACAAGGACAGTTGCTAATGCAGTAACTTATTACAGGAGGGTTTAAAACAAGCTACGCTGAAAATGCTGTTCGATTCTACTACTTGTTTGGGAGATACTGTACAGGCGAAAGACGATGTTTCACGGCCTCTGAAATGCATAGTAGCTTATCAGCGACAATCCCAAGATCGCTTTATACTCATAGGTAGTTAAAGAGTGTTAGTGGGTAGCAAATTTAGTTGTATGACCTGAACAAGAGTTGCCGACAATATTATGAAAGTTGATTTTAAAGAAATATGTACCTGTGTTAAATCAATCACATAATTTATGTAACTAAATAAATAAAGACTCAATTATGTTATATTATAATTATTATTGATTTGATAACGTCATGGATTTGGGTGTTATAGCATTTAAACTAATGAGAAAAATATGGAAATGATTGGTAATATTTTGTGTAATACATAATTGACTTAATTGCATACTATGCACATTAAAAAACAATAAACAGACCATGCACTAGGAAAGAAATTAATATAATTCTGAACAAACTCAATGATTTTTTTGAGCGCTTATATAGATACATATAAATATGTATGTGATGTCGATAAAAACAATAAACAGACCATGCACTAGGAAAGAAATTAATATAATTCTGAACAAACTCAATGATTTTTTTGAGCGCTTATATAGATACATATAAATATGTATGTGATGTCGATATACTTAATTTTCTCCATTACCTTTACCAAATAATAAAATTACACGAGTACAGTTATTCTACGATCTTAGTAGACGACGAAAGCCTTCCAAGTCGCTCGAGAAAAATTACATCCTGAACTAACTTCTGAGCATAAATCTGGTTCTCACTATTCATTTCTTTAAGATTATTTGCAACCACAGTTCCGAAAGCAGAAAAAACATTTTCTGTTTGAGACAATGATTGAAGTTCGTTATAAGCCTTTTGTAATAGTTGAGCTTCATCAATAATCGTTTTGTGTGGCCTTTTTGCGGGTCGTGCACGAGACGGTCCAGGCGCATGCGGGTCTGACACCACATGTTCACCAGTTGGGATGTCAGCAGTTCCAGGTGTTACCTCGGAAGCATCAGGAACAGACAGCAGTGGGTCATTAAAGATCTAGAATATAAGAAACTGTGTTACTTATGGTTATGTCATTGAATTACGTAATTACGCACTTAGAGAGAAATTTTTAAAGGAAAACAAAATTTTAAAGGAAAACATTAACAGTACCACTCTTTTTTTTTTTTTTTTTTTTTTTTTATGTTTGACAGACCCCTACAACCCCAGATGAGTGGATGCGTGTGGCACATAGCTTCAAAACACGGTGGAACTTCCCGAACTGCGTCGGAGCCATTGATGGGAAGCATATCTTGATAAGACCTCCGCCTGACAGTGGCTCCTATTTCTGTAATTACAAAGACAGCCATAGTATAGTTCTCATGGCTATTTGTGATGCTAATTGTGAATTTTTATATGTTGATATTGGCTGCAATGGGTGAGTGTCAGACGGCGGTGTGTGGGATAATACACTTATCAGTAGCCGTATTGTCACAGATACTGCAGGTCTCCCTAGCGATGGAAAACCTCAAGGAAGTGACAGAATGCTACCATACGTATTTGTGGCAGATGAAGCTTTCCCCTTGCAACGCCACATTTTGAAACCGTTCTCTCACCAGACCCAAAGTAATGAGGAACGCATTTTTTCTTATCACCTATCTAGGGCTAGACGTACAGCAGAGAACTCCTGTGGGATTTTAGCTAATAGATTTAGAATCTTTCTGTCACCCATAAACCTATCTCCAAACAAGGTTGAGGTGGTAGTATTAGCATGTACTGCCTTACATAACTTTCTTAGACGTGATCATGTCACGCAATATACGCCTGAAGGGTCTTTGGATTGTGAGGATGTTGCAAGATGTACAATCCTCCCTGGTACATGGCGTGAATCTCCGGACCTGTTGCAGCTACAAAGAAAAGGTCGGAACACCAGTACAGAAGCTCAAAGTGTACGCCATGACTTTATGGAATATTTCAATAATGAAGGTGCAGTGTCATGGCAGTACAAAGCTGTGCAAAATCATTCCAACACTTAAATATTTTAATTTCTTCATTATCACACTTATGACTACCTATACTTAAATGGCAAATCCTCTTCACAACATGTATAGGCTATAGTAGTATAGTACATGTATCAACTTAGTCTGATTATTTCTATAACTAATTTTGTTTTGCAATAAAAACACAATGTTATCTGAAGGTGTCATTTATATATTATTTTGTGTAAAATAGATATTATTAACTATGAAATATTAACTATGAAATAGATATTATTAACTATGCAGTTAACTATTCACGAGAGAGAGAGAGAGAGAGAGAGAGAGAGAGAGAGAGAGAGAGAGAGAGAGAGAGAGAGAGAGATATTAACTATGCAGTTAACTATTCACGAGAGAGAGAGAGAGAGAGAGAGAGAGAGAGAGAGAGAGAGAGAGAGAGAGAGAGAGAGAGAGAGAGAGAGAGAGAGAGAACTTGGTCTTACCTCATTATCAGAGGTTTCTCCAGAAGACGTATCCTCACCATTCCCAGTGTTTTGGCTTGTGTCCAAGTTTGACAATGAAGGTCTTGGATTATCACTGTCGTGCAGGAAAATCAGGTCATAGAAGCACCACAATTTTAGGTACATAGATATCCTCACTCCCAGCTCCTGACTTCTGTGAATGCTTTGCTTTCTTGCATTCACGCCGAAATTGGTTACGCAGCGTGTCTATTTTCTTTTTTTGTCATCCGTCGTAACGGAAGTACCATGCTCTCTCATCTCCGTAGCAATAGCCTTCAGTGCTGTTATGCGTTTGTCTCTGTTCTTGTAGCATTTCACCTTCACATTCCATAAACATGGATTCTTACGATAAAGGTCAAAGTACTTGTAAGTAGTGCTTTAGACCAAAAAATTGTTGGTGGCTCACTAGAATTATCCTGGGCTGCCATCGTTAAATGGTCAAAGTACTTGTAAGTGCTTTAGACCAAAAAATTGTTGGTGGCTCACTAGAGTTATCCTGGGCTGCCATCGTTAAATGTTCACTGTGTTACTATGCCGTGGGATGTGGGATGAAGGCCCGCTGTGGGGTCACGATATTATCTTGCGTCTGGCAGGGTAGAAACTCCAGCTACGGGGCACCAGCTCAGTGATTTCGCTCGGCGGGCTATCGGGCAATTTGATCGTTTGCCCGTCGAATATGCCCGTTAACGGGCAACCCCGCCGATCAGGCCCGCTCGTGTAGACAGGACTTAAGGTAAATTATCTTCGATAAAGGTAGTAATCAAACACCAGTGATGCCCTCACAATTGAATGTAACACCTACACAATTTGGATGTTCTCTACCAAAAATTAAGGTAAATCCCTGAGGCACCAATTAATTGTTATAACATTCATTTAAATTCTATTCATTATGAACTGTAGTTATCATTGCTCTGTGAGGGAAAACGGAAGGTTGTAGCCAGGAATGCTCTAATAGCCCTTTGGGAAGGAAAACGGCACAAAAAAATGTAAGGCGAGTATATTAACACGGCAAAGACAACAAGGTGACCACACGATAATCGAACCACTGTTGAGTGCGAGGATTGGCCCGCTGAGTTACTGGGGTTGGGTGCACCGCTCCTCCGGTTCCCCCCTCCTCCCTCCTCCTCACCTGTCCGATCAGAGCTTTAATGAGACGAGGCAAAGATCTTCACGGTGAAGAAGAAAAAAAGAAGAGGAAGAGAGAAGAGGTGAAGCACGCACACACAATAGAAAAAAAAAAAACATTTTTGATTGGTAATGGTTCTCGCCTTCATCGTCATGGCCAGAGGGTAGGGAGAGGTTAATTATCACACAGTACCTACAGTGTGGCTTTATTATGAGGAACGAAAAATATAAAAATAGCAAAAAATAATTAAATGAATAATACTGAGGGGATTCTTTGACCCACTATGACACTTTATCGAGTGGTTAATCTAGAAAAAAAAAGAAAAGGCACTTGAAATTCTGGTATGGCATATACACTTATACTCCGTTACTTAACACTACGAATACACAAGAAAATAATTACTTTTATAACTCCTCAAGAGTACCATTGATTCTGGGCACCGTTATATCCCTAAATAGCGTCACAGCCTTCATCCATCACTTCTCTACGGCAATAATATTGCTCACAACACATTCACAGTAGACTATATTTGACTAAAGAAACATTACATGGCTAACACTTTCCCAAGACTCTGTGGCCTGTCTCCACGTGGGACCAACACCGGCTATTTTATCTGTTGCCAGAGGGAAGGGAGACGCCATTCCGTCAACACGTACAGTCACTATATCTTCACTAGAGACATGAATAATAAACATGAACACAGTAATATTCACTTATAAATAAAAGAAAAATCAAATATTTCAGAGCTACGAGACCCACCTGTTGCCAGAGGGAAGGGAGACGCCATTCTGTGCTCTCTCCCTCAACACCCACAGGCCTCTGAAGTTATTGGAACATTAGCTAGTTCTCTCTCTCTCTTCTTTCACAAATAATTTTACTGAACCGTGAGTTTAAACAAAAATGCAGGAATAATTGGCTAGCAAGGTGAGCATATAGGCTGGACATTAGTTGAAGTTAATAATTGAATTCTAAATTACTAACATATTTTATAAGCTAGGGAATGACACCTTATGAGTTACTGGTAGGCTGACGCAACATGATGTAATCCTATTATTCGTATTACCACTGATTAGAGAAAACCACAGTTGAAATAAGTAAAGACTATTTATAACAAATGTTTCAAGACTTCTAAATCACTCCCACGAATACACGCCTTATAAATATACTTTTTCATATAATCACTAAACCTTTAATTACCGCTATTATCCTCCTCTTCACCGCAAGCTACAAAAGAAAACAATTATTGGGGAGACTCAAAGAAACACAGAAATAATAAAAAGGAGCGTTACAGTAAGAATCCACTCAACAGAAGGCCGGGGAAGTGAATTCCACAGGCTTGAGTGCAGTGGGGAGACTATGGTGGTGTCTGGTCGGCCGGTAGAGCCAAGGGGGAAAAAATAACACGAAGCCCAGGCATGCAGCTTTCCCAGGTGAGACGAATAACCAGCGAGAGACAGAGAAGGCGAGGTGTGGTCTGTGCGGAGGTAGATTGGTGTCTGCCCTGGCTCGCCAGCCTGGCTGTGGCGTTGCCTCGGAATCCCCGGGTACCAGGGAGTAGGAGAGGCTAGGGGTAGTAACGAGGTCGGCAGACTTGAACTACGTGTATAACAAGGCTAGCAGAGCGTATATAAAGAGGCCGGCAGGACGTAGGTAGTTAAGCCGGCTCCATGTGCATGTATATATATCCCTCACACGCTCCCGATATACGAGGTCCCATAACTCTTAAGGTAACAGAACTAATTTCTGGAGATATCATTGTGAATAAGGAGAGAAAAATCATTTGAAAACTGTGTTGTTTAGAAGCTAACTTCAATAGAACTCAAACTGGTTGTCATGGATTTTTTTTTTTTTTTTTTTTTGTGCCTTATAGGCCTCCAGTTAAAACGCTACCATATAAAGCAAGGTCAGAATTATCTGGCAGAAACCATGACTGGTGGCACCTTATCTAATATTGCAATATATATATTAACAACAGCTAAATCAAAAGTAAATTCAACAATAAACCAAATCAAAGCAAAAGTAATTCATTACTAACTTTATATAAATACACTAAAATTTAATTAAATCTCTTAATTAAAACAGAAAGAAACATCAACCATTAACCTTAACTCCATCCCGTGACACTGGTGGCTTAGCGGTGGGATAAATCTGTTACTTGGAGTGAGGCACCCTTAGCAGGGAAATGGAAAGAGTTAGTTTTCTGGATCAGTTGCCCCATGATTTGGATGTGCCAGGGGCTGAAGTAAGGATTTATAGAGGTAAAGCCTATCTCTTTATTTATAATAATAGGCTTATGAGTTACTAAATTGGACCGAGGAATGTGTGCATCACTGGTGTTGTTAGAACCAAATATCATCTGAAGGTGTAACTTTTACAGAAGAAGGGAAAAAAAAAATATTGACAAAATTGTTCACTGCATGGCTGTGTTACCCAACAACTTACTGCTGCCAATGTCACAGTAACTAAAAGGAATCGAATCTTTGCCAGGAACTCATCCATCACTATAGCCAATACCATATTAAAATTAGTTCCATTCAGTCAAATTTAATAATTCAATAAAACACCTTATCCGATGACAACTGGGAGAAAATTAGGATAAAATAATAGGATTGTGTAACATCATTATTCACCAGAACATGGCAAATTATGTAACAAACTTTAGAAGCCTTAGAGCAGTAGGAAATGATAATGGCAAGGGCATTTACACCATAAGACCAAGGTCCATTGTAGGAGGCAACAGATGGAGGTCATTACACCACCCCTGAGGGAATGTCATAGGGGAACATCACAAAAGCTGAACCAAAAGTTGAAGGACCCGAAAGAAGACTTCCAAGAAGATATATACAAGAAATAGAAGACCTCCAAGAACAATATATATATATATATATATATATATATATATATATATATATATATATATATATATATATATATATATATATATATTAAGGTGATTAACTATAGTTAACTAGTTAAGTTACCCCTGTATCAGGCCTATGTTTTGTATTTCGTTATTATGTGTGTAATAACCGTGCCCGTGACACCTTGTAATGGTAGTGGTTATCCATAATATTATATTGATTATTTAGTATATATTATTCTGGCATGTGTAACAAGTAAAGGGGATAATTTAAGTGGGTTGAATTTAGGTCGGTAGTTAACCCCGCCACGTCACACTACGTGTCACGTCAGCCTGCTGCCCGGCTACTGGATTCAGTTGTGTTCTGGAAGTGGGAGTGGCAAGGTGTTGGCCTCTTGTGGGTGACCGCCAAACATAAGTATTGTTCTAGTTTGTATATTGTAACATAAGCTCACCTTTTGTGCTAGGGTGTTACTTATTGTTCCATGTGATGTGAATTTCGTTGTGAATTGGGTTATGGTGGAAAAGATGGAAAGGAGATAGCCCGTGGATGGTGCTAACACCATATGGAAGCTTATTGATGGTTTCTACTTGTAATACACTACTTGGGTTTTTATTAAATGTAATTGTTCTCTAATGCTTGTTTGTTTCGGCATGCCCTTATGGCTTAAGGTAATAGATTCACCTCTAGAGTTGTGCAACATAAGTAAGTGATAGCCCAGTGGCATATCAAATTTGGGGTCCTATCCGGGATCCATTTATTGCAATTGTGAATACATGCACTATACTAAGATGCAGGCTAACTTACACCAGTTCATTGATAATCCATCAGTAGACTTTATGAATGCAGTTACATTAAGGAAAGATGAGTGGATTGCTTTGGCGGAGCATTATGAAGTCTGTTTTAAGAAAAGCTGAAGGAAGATTCAGATTAATGCTGTGATTAAAATGCTGGTGGCTACTAGTGTTATTAAGGATGATGCCATATACTTATTTGAGGAGGATGGGGCTGTCCCAGTGAAAATGCACTGAGAGCTTTGGAGTTACTCGTACAAGTTGAGGAACAGAAATTGAAAGACAGAGAGCAGGAAAGAATATTTCAGCTGACAATACTGAAAAAGAAGTCTGAACTGGGCTTTATTGGAGAGCAAGCATTTGATGCGACAAAGTGCAGTAAGTTTGTTTCTGCATCTGATGAACTTGTTGCCACAAGTTTGTCATGTCTAAAAAGGTATTGGCCCATTATTGCTCAGACCTCCTTTAAAGGAAAAGGACTCTCAACCTACCTCTCCTTGACCACTGACCAGCAGAAAGATTACAGCATTGTCAAAGAATCTATCCTCAAAGCTTACCAGTTAACTCCAGAATTCTATCAGTCTAAATTTCGTAACTCTGTTAAGACCTCCAATCAAACTTTTGTTGAATATGTATATTTGTTACGAAAATTGCATAATAGATGGATTGTTTCTCGTGGAGTAACAAATTTTGACCAGTTATGTGATCTTATGATACTAGAACAATACTTGAACACCTTGCTATATGATATAAGAGTGTGAAAAAAGAGGTAGATTCACTTGATAGAGTAGGTTTCTTAACTGAAAATTATAATTTAATTCATAAAGCTAATAGAAAGAGTTACCCTGATCAGTAAGTCTTTGGGTACGGATTATGCTGGGAAAAGTGTGAACCGTTCAGGTTTTGACACTAAAACTTGTAATTACTGTAAGAAGCCAGGCCATTTTGTGGCTAGTTGTCCCAAGTTAGAGAGGAAAGAACAGTATAGGTCTGATACCAAACCTGTTCTAATATTATGTCTTTAAACCAACAGATGTCTTAACCACCTCTAATGAGTGTCAACAGCTGTTCCAACCATTCAGGTTTGAGGGTAGTGTAGTGTAGTGCCTCTGAGAATAGTCCGTCCATCCCTGTCAGTATCCTGTGTGATACAGGTGCCTCTCACAGTATTGTGGTAAGGAGTATTGTTCCTTTTGTTCAGGATTTGTACACTGGGGAGCTTGTTATACTGAAGGACATTAATGAATGCATTACACCACCATTATGCAGACTCTACTTAAGGTCTGGCATAATTTCGCAGGCTCTAACTGTTGCTTTTCAGGATTCCTTGCCTGTTGAGGGAGTTACATTTTTGCTAGGTAACGATATTGGTGGCTGTTGTGTAATCCCTGATCCTGTAGTCTATTCTAATCCTCTACATTTTGATCCTGCAGTAAAGTTGACGGAACAGCATCCTGGACTATTCCCTTCGTGTGTTGTTACTAGGAGCCAATCAAAGGACACTGACAAAGACACTGATGTTGATCTTGATAATCTGGATGAGTTATTCACTAATGAGGCTATTCATGATGAGGTTGGTGAGGAGCCTGTTAATAATTCTAGTAGTGATTCAAAGTCCACAGTAGATATAGGTGATGTTCCCTGTGACTTGTAAGATGTTGGTGGAAGCTCAGAGGGCAGATCCCTCTTTGGGGAGTGTTTTGGATAAGGCTGTCTCAGAGGCTGAGACTAAAGATGAGTCTGTCTGTTATTTATTTTTTTTAAGTCGGGTATCCTTATGAGAAAATTTCGTCCTCCAGAAGTCCCCAAAAGTGAGATATGGCATATTGTTACACAAATTGTAGTGCCAACATGTTTTCGTGACAAAGTCCTTAGTTTAGCTCACGATCATGTAGGTGGTCATCTTGTTGTTAAGAAAACGCTGTATACGATACTGAAGTATTTCTTTTGGCTCGGATTGATTTCTGATGTTGCAAAATTTTGTAAGATCTGCCACATTTGTCAAATTGCTGGTAAACCAAATCAGGTAATACCTTGAGCCCTATTACAACCCATCCCTGTAATTTCTGAACCATTTTATGGGGTAATCATAGACTGGGTGGGTCCCTTAGAGAAAACCAGAAAGAGACATCAGTTCCTACTAGCTGTCATGGATGCGACCACCCGCTATCCTGAAGCCGTGCCCTTGATAAGCGTAATCCCCAAATCTATTACTCCTGTTCTTATAAAATTCTTCACGCAGTTTGGTCTTCCTCAAATAGTCCAGTTTGATCAAATCACGAATTTTACTTCTTTAAGTTTTAGCAACACTAGGAATTAAATAGCATTTAGCTTCCTGTTACTATCCAGAAAGTCAGGGTGCGCTCGAGCTATTCCACCAAACTTTGAAATCTATGTTAACAAAATATTGTATGGAGTCTGTCAAGGATTGGGATGAAGGTATTCTGTTAGTGTTGTATGCTATCCACAATACTAAACAAGAAAGTCTAGGATTTTCCTGAAATGAGCTACTCTTTGGTAGAGATGTAAGGGGACCATTAAAATTGTTGTATGAGAGCTGGATGGATACCAGTTTAACTTTAAGAGGATACCAGTTTAACTGATTATGTGACAAATTAAGAGATACACTAAAGCAATTGCAGGAGTTTGCAAACAAGAATTTGTCAGCTGCACAAAGAAAAATGAGATAAGGTTTTGACTTTTTTGCCTATTAGGAAATTCCCACAACAAGCAAGATACCAGGGTTCATATGAAGTGATTGGAAGAGAAGGCAAACTTAATTACATAACATCTATTCCAGGTCGTCGTAAAACTAAAAGAGTTGTACATGTCGGTTTGTTAAAAGAATATTGTTCTAGAGATGATCAGGATCAATCTGTAGAACACCACCTCTCCTCTTCTAAACCTCATCTTCTTTTCCTCACTGAAACTCAGATGTCTGAGGCAACTGACAGTAGCCCCTTTGCTGTTCCCTCCTACTTTCTCTATCCTCATTTTCGATCCAAAGCTGGATGCTGCGTTTATGTGCGCAATGACAACCTGCTCTCGTGCCCACGCTCTTGAATCTTTCGAGTTTTCCACCATCTGGCTACGACTACAGAGTCATTCTCATACTAAATTTATCTGTGCTGTATACCTCTCTCCTAACTCCTCTGACTATAAGAAATTCTTTGACTACTTAACTTCCAAAGTGGAGCACATTCTGACCCTCTTCCCTTTTGCAGAGATCTCCATTCTTGGAGACTTCAATGTTCACCATCAGCTTTGGCTTTCCTCTCCCTTCACTGACCATCTTGGTGAACTAGCCTACAACTTTGCTATCCTCCATGACCTAGAGCAATTGGTGCAACACCCTACTCGTATTCCTGACCGTCTTGGAGATACGTCCAACATTCTTGACCTTTTCCTGACCTCTAATCCTTCTGCTTATGCTGTCACCCTTTCTTCTCCGTTGGGCTCCTCCGATCACAATCTCATATCTTTATCTTGTCCTATCACTCCAATCCCTCCTCAGGATCCCCCTTAGCGAAGGTGCCTCTGGCGTTTTGCCTCTGCTAGTTGGGGGGACCTGAGGAGGTATTTTGCTGATTTTCCTTGGAAAGACTACTGCTTCCGTGTCAGAGACCCGTCTTTGTGTGCTGAGCGCATAACAGAGGTGATAATGTCTGGCATGGAGGCGTACATTCCTCACTCTTTTTCTCGTCCTAAACCTTCTAAACCTTGGTTTAACACAGCTTGTTCTCGTGCTATACATGATAGAGAGGTGGCCCACAAAAGGTACTTAAGCCTTCCATCACCAGAATCTCATGCACTTTATATTTCTGCCCGGAACCATGCCAAGTCTGTTCTCCAACTAGCCAAAAACTCCTTCATTAACAGAAAATGTCAGAACCTTTCAAGATCTAACTCCCCTCGTGATTTCTGGCATCTAGCCCAAAATATCTCCAATAACTTTGCTTCTTCTTCTTTCCCTCCTCTACTTCAACCAGATGGCACCACTGCTATCACATCTATTTCTAAAGCTGAACTCTTTGCCCAAACCTTTGCTAAAAACACTACCTTGGACGATTCTGGGCTTGTTCCTCCCTCTCCTCCACCCTCTGACTACTTCATGCCACGTATTAAAATTCTTCGCAATGATGTTTTCCATGCCCTCGCTGGCCTAAACCCTCGGAAGGCTTATGGACCTGATGGGGTCCCTCCTATTGTTCTCCGAAACTGTGCCTCCGTGCTTGCACCTTGCCTAGTCAAACTCTTTCAGCTCTGTCTGTCAACATCTACCTTTCCTTCTTGCTGGAAGTTTGCCTACATTCAACCTGTTCCTAAAAAGGGTGACCGCTCTAATCCCTCAAACTACCGTCCTATTGCTTTAATTTCCTACCTATCTAAAGTTTTTGAATCTATCCTCAACAGGAAGATTCTTAAACATCTATCACTTCACAACCTTCTATCTGATCGCCAGTATGGGTTCCGTCAAGGCCGCTCTACTGGTGATCTTCTGGCTTTCCTTACTGAGTCTTGGTCATCCTCTTTTAGAGATTTTGGTGAAACTTTTGCTGTTGCCTTGGACATATAAAAAGCCTTTCATAGAGTCTGGCACAAAGCTTTGATTTCCAAACTACCCTCTTACGGTTTCTATCCTTCTCTCTGTAACTTCATCTCAAGTTTCCTTTCTGACCGTTCTATTGCTGCTGTGGTAGACGGTCACTGTTCTTCTCCTAAATCTATTAACAGTGGTGTTCCTCAGGGTTCTGTCCTGTCACCCATTCTCTTCTTATTATTCATTAATGATCTTCTAAACCAAACTTCTTGTCCTATCCACTCCTACGCTGATGATACCACCCTGCACTTTTCCACGTCTTTTCATAGATGTCCAACCCTTCAGGAGGTAAACATATCACGCAGGGAAGCCACAGAACGCCTGACTTTCTAAAATTTCTGATTGGGGCAGAGCAAACTTGGTATTGTTCAATGCCTCAAAAACTCAATTCCTCCATCTATCAACTCGACACAACCTTCCAGACAACTATCCCCTCTTCTTCAATGACACTCAGCTGTTCTCCTCTTCTACACTGAACATCCTCGGTCTGTCCTTTACTTATAATCTGAACTGGAAACTTCACATCTCATCTCTAGCTAAAACAGCTTCTATGAAGTTAGGTGTTCTGAGACGTCTCCGCCAGTTTTTCTCACCCCCCCAGCTGCTAACTCTGTACAAGGGCCTTATCCGTCCATGTATGGAGTATGCTTCACATGTCTGGGGGGGTTCCACTCATACTGCTCTTCTAGACAGGGTGGAATCAAAAGCTTTTCGTCTCATCAACTCCTCTCCTCTAACTGACTGTCTTTAGCCTCTCTCTCACCGCCGCAATGTTGCATATCTAGCTGTCTTCTACCGCTATTTTCATGCTAACTGCTCTTTTGATCTTGCTAACTGCATGCCTCCCCTTCTTCCGCGGCGTCGCTGCACAAGACTTTCTTCTTTCCCTCACCCCTATTCTGTCCACCTCTCTAACGCAAGAGTTAACCAGTATTCTCAATCATTCATCCCTTTCTCTGGTAAACTCTGGAACTCCCTGCCTGCTTCTGTATTTCCACCTTCCTATGACTTGAATCCCTTCAAGGGGGAGGTTTCAAGACACTTCTGCCGTGCCAAGACAAAACACCGTATATACGAAATGCCATTTTTTCAGGAGAGGGGATTGAAAATTTGAAAAAAGTTTCATACTGTATCTTGCTTACTAGTCATATCTCGTACTTGAAAAACATATCATACGTTGTGCTCTTGCTTATATTTTGAAATGTTACTGTGTTTTTAGTCAAAAACATCATATTATTCAAATTATGGGCCAAAAACTGTTTTAACGTAGCATTATTGACTTCAATATTGCCAAATTACAACATCTTCTTGCGTTGGAATCCCCATTGTAGTGTGACGATAAATACCGAATATACGTATATTCGGTGTTTTTACTTTGAATTATAGTGTTTCCATTTTGTTTATTCAAGCTAAAATATATTTACAATAAATGAAAATTGTTATTCTGAGCATGCAGATAAATCAAACATGAAGACATTGTGCTAGTTGTTTAATTATAATCTATATTTTTCATAAGCTATAGAAGAAATAAACTATAGGATAATGAAAGATTTTTTCTGCCAAAAAATGTATTTCCTTTAAAATAAGCATGAAATATATTGTGTAGGAAAACATGATGCGAAATATTTCTTATAAAAATAAACCATAAAATGTTACCTGCATGAATCATTGCACTTTACAAATCCTTCCTTGTAACGTAACTTAGAGAAAAAAAAAACTTCCTTTTTGAATAAAATAAACATTACTATAAAGTGTATAAGGAACACGTACTTTACTCACCATTCTCTATATTTTCTATAAATATAGAGATATATTTGGCATAACTAAAGGTACTGATTATTTCACTTTTTGAGACTGTACTTATTTCATTGTTGTTTTAGAAGATCTTCCAAATGATCACTGTTTGGTAAATCTTCCCAAAAAGAGCGTCTTGATAGAGGCATTCTTGAAACTAAGGTGGACTGGATTTTGTCAAGTTTGGATTTCGAGACGCCCCTTGCGCATTCAAGGACCTTGCTTGTGTGATTTTCTGGTAGTGTCTTTAGGAAAGAAACTTTGGTACCTGATTCATTGAAATCCTTTTTATAAATCATTTCAAACGAACCTTTCTCAAACTTCACTTCACAAAGATCATGTAAGTTGGGAATAATGTCACCAGATGTTTTTCGAGTACTTCGCTTTAGCAAATTTTGATGCAATGCAAAATCACTTACTTTCATCTCTAAAACATTTGTTCTTTTTGTGTAGTTTTCAACGACTTCAATTAGGTCCCTCATGTCATAGATATTTTTCTTTCTTCTAATTGATTGCTCGATTTTACCATGAATGCCATTTGCGGCCATAAATGTATGACCAGTAACCAGAAATTTCATTGTTATGCTTTTAGGACCCATTGGCTTATTGACATGCAAAGCAAAACTAGAAAAAATAGTCCAGTTTTTATTTTGGGCGGTGCAGTAATGTCTGCCCAAAATATAAAGTGCTGAGTTTCTCGTAAATGTTCCATGACTTTAATGTAGCTGGATGTAACATCACTTGCGTTTCTACCACGAATGGCTTCATTCCACAGAACACAAAAGTGAGCATCATTTTTCATTGAGGCAAATGTTTCATTGAAAGCAACTAATCTAGAACAAAAGAAGCTATCTTTGACATCAGGCATTCTTGGGATTAAGAGAACCTTTTGCATGTCAACAGCAAATAATTGAACATCATCAGAATTTTTGTGTTTTTCTGAATCAACATTGTATTCATTTCGTGCTTTTCTTTGATCCTCATTGTGTTTTTTTGCTTTTTCCTCATTGTCATCAGTCATGTTCATTTCATAAAAAAGACAAGTCGAGCATTTGTCTTCACTAGGCATGGAAAAACTTATGTTCATTTCTCTAAGAGTCTTTCTATAGACTTCATATGAGCAGGGGATATCTGGAAAGGTATCTTTAAAATGCTTATGCATAAAGGATACAGTTACATCACTTGACAAATACCTTACGAAAGGAGCATGTTCTCTTCTGAAATGTGATAATGAAGGATTGAAAGATTCTATGTGATCTATAATTACTTTTCTGTTGATTTTCTTCGAAGAAGGATGTTTTCCCCTAGCATCTTTGGGAGACACAAGACAAGGGTTAGCCTGGTTTGTTGCATTCAAGTCATTGTTGTTTGATGCAGCGTCTGCTTTTGCACCAGCTTGCATTGATACAAATAATGACTTAATTACTTGATCCTGTGTGTAGCCGAGAGTATTTAAGAAAAATTTCTGACACACGGGAAATGTCTCACCTGCAGTATTGGTTAAAGTATAAGCAATACTCTTGTTTTTTCTTGAAATTTCCTCATCAACATGCCTTCTTTTAATGGGTTTCTGGCAAACCTTGCTTGATAACCATGCTCTCCTCATGTTGAAATTGCATTTCCAATATTCTGCATGAATTATTATTCGATCTTGTTCATTAAAGTGATCGTGACATTTTTTTGTGCACTTATTCTTTAGACATCCTGGTAAAATTGGGTGTTTTTGCTTGTCCACCATACATTTCTGAGGAGAAGTCATTTTTCTGCGTTTATTAGGTACATTTGGTCCTTCGTTGGTCACTGAATGGTCCCTACGTGTTCTCTGTACGTTTCCTTCCGTATTAACTTCATCAGTCTCTTGAGCAGCCACATTTTTGTTGCAATCTAACCCTTGCAATTCATGTTCTTGTCCATTCGATGGTTCAATTCTTTGAACTTCCTCATTGGATTTACAGCACTCCTGAAAATTTCAAATTCTTACTTGTAACAATGACAACAAAATATTGTCATGTAGAGACTACGCAAGATTAGTATAATATTGAATATAATAATCTACGAATATGAGACAAAAGATTGTGATTGAATGACTATATATACTTACAATGTTGATAAAACAGTTGTGTCGCTAATGTCGGTTTCTTGCACATTTTCTTGTCCCTCCAACAGTAAATTGTGCTCATCTCCATCCTCTACATCCTCTGTTCCCAAAACACCTCTGAAAATTATATCAATATTTTGACAGATTAGATAAAAATTTTAATCACCAATCACAAATATGATGATTATAGATTATATTTATTATTTTCATTAGGACTTCATGCAAGATTTATCAGATAAGTAATACATACAAAAAATTAGATTATTAATTATCTGCTGTACACCGATTTTTTTTTTTTTTTTAACATTAGTTCATGAAAGAATCAATTAATTGGAAAATAATGGTCGGAGGAAATCATAGCTAGGTAATGATCTAAATCAACATTGAGAATATATCTGTAAATCTATCGGATCATATGAAGATCAGCCACCCCAGCTTATTTCACTTGAAGAAAAACCTTATTAAACCTAACCTAACCTAACTATATAGATTAGGTTAGGCTAGGTTAGGTTAGGTTAAGTTAGGTTAAGTTAAGTTAGGTTAGGTTAGGTTTAATAAGGTTTTTCTTCAGGTGAAATAAGCTGGGGTGGCTGATCTTCATATGATCCAATCTATCTATTCATTTAACGTAATTAGAAAATTTCAAGTTGATAAGACAAATTATTTGATAGTGGAAGTTCTTCATTAGTTACCATGCATGATGATCCACAAAATTTTACTTCAGTTTTTCTCAGTTTGTATTTTAATAAGGTATACACTAATTTGCAATTAATTTCTATTCATAACAATAAAAGGTTGATATACTTACTGTTGCCTTAAATAAGAAAACAAGTTCGACGGGACATCAAATAAAGAACTGTTGCAGTTGAAGTTGTTCGTCATGGTTGAAATCGTCCTCACTGTTTTACACTGTGCGTCTGAAAATTATTAACAAAACACATAAACTGACACTTATGAAATGAGTTTGAAATAAAGCTGACTTGAACACAATCACTCTGTTCTTTACCATGTTTCGTGACTTACTGGACCGGGTGCGTTGCTTGCAGCCTAGCAATGAAACCACGACAATAGGCTACAAGAGTGAACCTGTTGTAACACGACTGGAAACAAGCTGCCCAACAACAATTACAGTAACAGGATCTGTCCTGTCTCGTATATTCGGTGTTTTGACTTATCACTCAAAAAATTGGTTAAGAAAAAAACCGAATATACATCATATTCGGTGTTCTAGCTATGTATCAAGTATATTAGGTTTTGACTTTGTAGCTTTGTTTCTTGGGTTGTATATTCGGTTACTTTCGGTATTTTCAATTTTCTATCTCCTACACTATGGTCGATAGCCATTTGGCGATGTGCTCAATCGATTCTACGGGTAAAATTACATAAGAAGGGATACAAAACTAAAAATCGTGAAATTTGTATATTCGGTGTTTTAACTAGGCACGGCAGACTTATCCACCTATTTTTGACCACTGCTTTGACCCCTTTATGGGACTGGCATTTCAGTGGGCATTTTTTTTTATTAGATTTATGTTGCCCTTGGCCAGTATCCTTCCTACATAAAAAAAAAAAAAAAAGGAAAGGTCAAGTACAGGTATTAAGTCAGGATGCTGTGTATGATGAACCCATTAATTGTGAATTTCATGTAAAATGTGACGTGAAGCTTAATAATTCTAATGTTTTATCGAATTTAGAAAGTAAACTTGTCCATTTGAGTGCAGAGCAGGAACTTGATATTAAGGAAATTTTGTTTGAGTTTAGGGATTTATGCTCTGATGTTCCAAGGCAAAGTACTGTTGTTGAGCATGACACTGTGCTGATTGAAAACACAGCACCAGTTAAACAAGCACCATACAGGATGTCACCCCCCAAAAAAGGACATGTTAAGAGAAGTTCAATTTCTGTTGAAACATAATTTGATTGAGAAGAATAAGAGTGAGTGGGCCTCTTGTTTATTGGTTCCAAAAGCGGATGGGTCCATGAGAATGTGTACGGACTACCGCAGAGTTAATTCACAAACTAGAAGTGACTCCTTTCCTCTTCCTCGAATTGATGATATCATCGATTCAGTTGGAAGTGCTACTTTCTTGACAAAAATTGACCTATCAAAAGGCTATTATCAAGTGCCATTAAGTGATAGGGCAAAGATCATCAGTGTTTTGTAATCCCTGAAGGCTTGTACCAATATAAGGTAATGCCATTTGGCTTATGTAATGCGCCTTGTACCTTTCAAAGATTGATCAGTGTGGTTGATGGATTGGATTGTGTATGGTTACCTGGATGATGTAATTACTGTCTCAAATGACTGGCAGACCCTTATACTAATCCTCAGATGTTTGTTTAAGAGGCTTAGAGAAGCTCACCTTACCATCAGTTTAGTTAAAAGTGAATTTGAGTATGGTAGCTTGAGTTTTCTGGGGCATGTGGTTGGGAGTGGAAGAGTGGCCCCAATAGATTCAAAGGTAGCAGGCATGAATGATTTACCTGTACCTACGAATAGAAGACAATTATTAAGATTTATTAGCATGGCAGGCTATTACCGTCGCTTTTGTCAAAAATTTTCTGATGTAATTCCTCCGTTATCAGATCTTGTAAGATCAAAAAGAAAATCTATTTGGTCAGAAAGATGTCAAGATGCCTTCAAGAAAGTTAAACGGATTCTAACATCCCAACCTGTACTTACAGGTCCTGACTTTAACAAACCCTTTCTTCTGCAAGTTGATGCAAGTGATCATGCAACTGATGCAGTATTGTTGCAAGAGAGTTCTGATAAGATACTACACCCTGTATGTTATCTGTCTACAAAATTCCAAACTCCTCATCACAACTATTCAACAATTGAAAAAGAGGCCCTTGCTTTGTTGATTACCCTGGAAAAATTTGAGGTCTTCCTTGGACAATAGTAATGGTAAAATAGTTGTATATAGTGACCATAATCCTTCAATTTTTGTAAACAGGATAAAAAATAAGAACCAAAGGCTTACCAGATGGTGTTTGGCTCTACAACCATATGATCTGGAAATCCGTCATAATAAGATGTGCCATGATGTGATTGCAGACACCTTGTCTCGGCCTCACATAGAGCTAATATTCTCGATTTTTTTTTTCTGTACTTTTATGTTTTATATGATAGAAATACCTGTTTTTATCTTTCGGAGGGAGGTGTGACTTGATTAACTATAGTTAATTAGTTAAGTTATCCCTGTATCAGGCCTGATTTGTATTTCGTTATTACGTGTGTAATAACCGTGCACGTGACATCTTATAATGGTAGTGGTTATCCATAATGTTACATTGATTATTTAGTATATATTATTATAGCATGTGTAACAAGTAAAGGGGATAATTTAAGCGGGTTGAATTCAGGTCGGTAGTTAACCCCGCCACGTCACAATACGTGTCACGTCAGCCTGCTGCCCGGCTACTGGATTCAGTTGTGTTCTGGAAGTGGGAGTGGCAAGGTGTTAGCCTCTTGTGGGTGACCGCCAAACATAAGTCTTGTTCTAGTTCGTATATTGTAACATAAGCTCACCTTTTGTGCTAGGATGTTACTTATTGTTCCATGTGATGTGAATTTCGTTGTGAATTGGGTTATGGTGGAAAAGATGGAAACGAGATAGCCCGTGGATGGTGCTAACACCATATGGAAGATTATTGATGGTTTATACTTGTAATACTTGTAATACGCTGCTTGGGTTTTTGTTAATTGTACGAGTAATTGTTCTCTAATGCCTGTTTGTGTCGGCATATGCTTATGGCTTAAGGTAATAGATTCACCTCTAAAAAAAAAATATATATATATATATATATATATATATATATATATATATATATATATATATATATATATATATATATATATATATATATATATATATATATATATATATATATATATATGTGTGTGTGTGTGTGTGTCATGTTCTGTTATAAGTTGTAGGAGTAGGTGGTGGTGATGTTTTGGATATTGAAAGTTAGGGTGGATCTCAGCAGGCCCGTCTCAGAGAGAGAGAAAGAACAAAAAGGATGAAAAAAATTATCCTACCACGATTACAAAACAAATGGTCCTCCTATGGAGAAAAGTTCAGAGACCTTGTCTTTCTACTGAGGTAGAGCCAAAGTACCAAACCATACATCTCCCCAAAGGTGCAGGAGTGGGTGCCTGTCTTCAGGACGGGTGGACCACTAGGCCAAAATTCTGAGAGATTGTTGGGATTGATAATTGAGTGGAAGAGTGATTGGTTAACTGTTTTTTCTTGTTGTTGTTGTTGTTTTTAGATAATTGATTTGTATTTATTCTTGTGTATAAGTATGTCTGGATTTATTCATCATTGTATTTTTGGGATGTTAGGTTAGGGATCTTACAGAGCCATATGTTCACTCTAAGAAAGCCGGTTCTTTCTCGATTTAAGGTTCCACACTGCCTGCACTTAATATTAAAAGAGATAATGGGAGACAGGTCAATGGAACTGTATATAATGCTGGCGCGAAATTTCGGCGTTAGAGGCTAAGTGACATCGTTGTCCGCAGGTACGTTTATCAGGACCGGAAACCCTTGATTGCTTAAAGGTTCTTCAAATGAAAATAACCATTTTTGTATCTATATGTATTAATAATTATTTGTGTCAGACTTATTGACATCGTTATCCACAAAGAGAAGGATGTAAAATTTTCTTTCCCCGTCAATTATTATTATTTTTTTATTTATTTATTTACTTTTAATTTATTATTATTATTATTATTATTATTGTTATTATTATTATTATTATTATTATTATTATTATTGTTATTATTTATATTCATTTATTTACATATTTATTTTATTTATTTTTATTTATTTATTTTTTTTCTTAGGGGGAAGAAGGGGTAGGAAACATCATTTAGGATGTAAACAGATTAGGGTGAATTGTCTGATGAGGCAGTAGTCAAACACCAGTGATGCACACTTGAATTTAACACCTACACAATTAGGATGTTTTCTACCAAAAATTTAGGTAAAGCCCCGAGGCACCAATTAATTGTTATAGCATTTATTTAAATTTTATTATTATGAACTGGTTAGTTATCATTGCTCCCGGTATAGGGGGTCCCATAACTCCAAGGTAACAACTAATTTCTAGAGATATCATAGTGAATAAGAAGAGGGAAAAAAAATATTTGAAAACTTTATTAATTTAGAAGCTAACTTCAATAGATTTCAGTCTGGTTGTCAAGGAGTTTTTTCCAGTGCCTTGCAGACCTCCGGTTAAAACGCTACCATATAAAGCAAGGTCAGAATTATTTGGCAGAAACCATGACATGTGGCAGCTAATCTAGTATTTCATTATCTATTAACAACAGCTAAATCAAAACTAAATTGAACAATAAACTAAAAACAAAAGTAATTCAATACCCCAAATTGAAATTAAACCTTTTAATCAAAACAAAGAAACGTCAATCAAACTTAACCCCATCCCGTGACACTTTCGTAGACGTCCAACCCTTCAGGAAGTAAACAGTTCATGCAGGGAAGCCACAGAACGCCTGACTTCCGATCTCTCTAAAATTTCTGATTGGGGCATAGCAAACTTAGTATTGTTCAGTGCCTCAAAAAATCGATTCCTCCATCTGTCATCTCGACACAACCTTTCAGATAACTATCCTCCCTTCTTCATTGACACTCGACTGTCCCCCTCTTCTTCACTGAATATCCTTCGTCTGTCCTGTACTTATAAACTGGAAACTTCACATCTCATCTCTAGCAAAAACAACTTCTATGAAGTTAGGCGTTCTGAGACGTCTCCGCTAGTTTTTCTCACCCCTCTAGCAGCTAACTGCAGGGGCCTTATCTGTTCATGTATTGAGTATGCTTCACATGCCGGGGGGGAGGGGGGGGGTCGTAGGACGTCCGGCGGCCCCATTGACTGTTTGCCTGGAGGCGCATTAATAGTTTGTCTGGAATGGCGTTAGTAATAAGTCTGTGCGATCAAGTTCCGCTGGTAATAAGTCTCCACCCAGCCTTTAACGGAGAGAGACTGAGAGCATGGCGCATACCACTACCAGGTACAATTCCCAGCCTGTTATTTGTAAGGATACTGGGCATTTTAAATTCATCTGTCCTAGGTTACTGAGACCCACGGCTCCTACCTCCCCTCAGAACCCGGTGCCTTTGATTATCTCTCAGGGCCGAGACCAGAAGAGTGATGAGGTCCGGGCAGTGTTTGGTTGTGAGGGTAAAAAGGCGGGAAGTACTGCCCCCTCGTCTGTTGTTGATGCCCTGTGAGGTCTGGCTTCGATTGGTGCCATCCATTTTTTTGTAAGGGCACTGTTGAAGTTGTTGTATTGATAGACACCACAGCACAGCAGTCGCTGTGCAGGAATGTTACTGGGAGGCGGGTTGCTTCCGACAAGCCCGTGTGGCGCCGGGGAATTGGCGCCACGGCGAAGATGAGGCTTTTGTTCCCGCTGGTGACCACAAAGGCGCGGGTGGCACTAGCAGAAGACCTGCCAGTGTAGAGCTTAGATTTTCTCTTAGGGAATGACCTAGTAGGTCTCAAGTGTGGGTGCAGCCCCACCCACGGACCCCGTCTCACCTCTTTGGGTTTCTCTACTTCATATTCTACTCCTTGTTCTGTACTTTCTCTTCCACTCTACGCAAACGCAAGATTCACCAAGCATTAATATCCCTACACTCTTGCAGTACTCAATGTACCCACCAGGGATCGTAGCCTCCTGGTGCATCATCACGACACCGCCAGGCCATATTCCTTCTTGCCAAACACAACTCTCCTTTAGGCCGCTAAGCAAGTCGAACTCGCTGCCCCTTCAAGTCTTCCCCTTCGGGCCTTCACTGCTCACACCACTCCATTTTATCCACTCTCTGGCTCCTCAGAGCCACCGTGCCACACTCATAAAACTGATAAAATAAAAATGCCATTCCTCCGGCAAAGATAGGAGGAACTTTCTCGTCGCTCTTAATCAGACAAAATAATACTTCTCAGGTGTGACACAACGAAGCCTGCTTCTCACTGTCAGGCACAGCAGTGCTATCACACCCCATTCATCCTGCCGGCAATTCGATGACACACGAATCAATACGACACAGCACACCCATTCCCGCACACAGAGCTAAACTAACACACGTGGCCATCACAGCTCAAGCAACCCCGTCTCCAATATGAGCTATGCCAACGTACTTCTGGGCTAGTTCCAGCGTCACACCTGATTCCTTGTCACTTCGAGTTAGAGAATACCCATCATAAAACACTACACTTCTCGGGCCCAGCAACTGACAGTCAATAACAGCTTGGTCAAACTAAGCCCCCAACAACAGTGAGGGTGCTTCCCGAGCAGCAAGCAATAAACTCACCGGCAGCCTCATTCAGCACTGCCTCTCGACGCTGCGTCGTAACGTTCGCGCCAACTACATCACCACAACTCGCATCAGAAAGAGGAATCGGGCGAGTAATACTTCCGATCATCCCAACAATAGGAGAAACAACATCGGCCATAATACGATGGAGACATTCCCCAGACAAGAGGTAATCAGGCATGCCAGCCTCACCAAAGCGGCTACTCCCAACAAACGTGGCCACACCCAGCTACCAAAACCGCCTTAACTACTTCCGAGTCATCCTGATGGCTAAACACCAGGCCGCTACATGCTCTCTACATCCTTACCTCCTTAACTATGGATGGCACGAAAGACTGGAGCATCAAACCTCCGTCCTTCTCTCTCCGCCGGCTAAACAAAATATTGCTACTACCTGCCAACGCTACCCTTCCATCTAACTCCTTACCAACCACGCAAGCCTTAGCAAGTAGTGGGGCAACACGTCCCTGAGGCACAAAACCCTTCTTTGGTATACTAACAGCTATAGCAGTAGCTGTCAACACGGGTGAGCTAACACCTGGCGTGCTTGTTCCCGGTAGAGGAGTAACCTGCTCCCCGCCTCCGGTACACTCCGCAGGGGAGTGTACCGGGTACTTTCCTTCTAAACTGCATGTATAGTTCCCTATCTCGTTCCACTTCACCCTCTTTCTCGCCCGTGTGTCCTCATTCATATGTACAGTCTCAGCTCGACTAAAGCGTAAGAAGGTAGCCTTGGTGCACATCTGACTTATGTAGGGGGAAAGAGGGAGGAACAGGGGGACAACACACATTTCCTTGCTCTCCTCATCTCGCACTGCTGGCGGGCACAAGAAAACTTTTATTTTTCAAAAATAATTGTAATAAAATTACAGGGGCTGGATGTATTTTGATTACTATGTAAGCAATATGGACTCTTCAACTAAATAATATGTGGGAGTCAATAGGAAAGAACACCTGGAAGTATGGAAATTTAATTGGATAAAAGGAGTGGCTATATACAGAGAATCTTGTTGGGAGCGGCCAAGAAGTTATCATGCCTATGGCATCTTCAACCTTTGTCGCGCGCTTTTTTTTTTTTTTTTTTTCTCATCACCTTTCTTTTTTCACTTCGCCTTTCTTTTTCTTCCTACTTTTC
Source organism: Scylla paramamosain (assembly GCF_035594125.1). Classification (NCBI taxonomy): domain Eukaryota; kingdom Metazoa; phylum Arthropoda; class Malacostraca; order Decapoda; family Portunidae; genus Scylla; species Scylla paramamosain. The sequence goes on from NC_087192.1 coordinate 11,596,543, forward strand.
TTCGTCTTTCTATTTGCGCAACACAGCAATAAATAAATAAATAAATAAATATATATATATATATATATATATATATATATATATATATATATATATATATATATATATATATATATATATATATATATATATATATATATATATATATATATATATATATATATATATATATATATATATATATATTATGTATGTATGTATGTGTGTGTGTGTGTGTCTGTAAATTCTTTTACAGACGAAGTTAAAGACATGGGTAACTTCAGCATTATTGAGTTTTTGCTGTGTTTTCTATTTATATGTCTTAATCTCTTTCTTGAGCAGTAAGAGCCCCGAGGAGCTGTCCAATAATAGAGTAGTTTGTCAGAACGTTTCGTTCCTCTTCAGGGAACGTCTTGAGGCGGAATGGTGTGAACAGTTTAACAGTTTATTCAAGAAAGCCGGATTACAAAGGAACAGGTGGGAGCTACAAGTGAAGAACGGTGGGGGGGCAATTACAACATAGAAAAAATAGAAATACAGAAGAGAGTACAAGATAGTTTCCAGGCAATTCTTGTTGCTATTTTTGTAGGTTATACATTGGATCACCAATATGGTAAGTATATGTACAGAAGTACCTCGGGAGAAGAGGAAAGTATACAACATAATGTGTCTTAGCCTAATGTTTTTTTTTTCTTTTTTTTATGGAAGGGAAATCTTTATTGTTACGTTTTTATAGAATTCCTGTACATTATATTTACATATATCAGTTTATAGTACAGACAATTTTAATAGATAATTTTTCCAAAGGGTAAGGGGGATATTTATTTGTTGATATAGTTAATCACACTTGTTATTGATAAAAGTTATAGGTGGTGTTTCGTCATGTATAGGGGGGTCGGGGTCACCTTCCTGAAGTTTATTCAGACTGCGAGGGAACCAGGAGTGGCTCCGATCAGGGGCACTCCCATGGAGTTCCTCTACAGCTTGATACTGGGAGCCTCTCGTTCCTCAACGTCTCCCACACTTGGGAGGCCAGTTGGTGGGAGCGGACGTTGATTGCAGGGATATCCGTATCGCGATGGAGGGTCTCATTTGTAGTGAAGGAGTCCCAGCGGATTGTTGTAGGAGAATCAGAGGGCTGCGTTCTGGATCTTCTGGAGCCAGCTAATGGACCTCCTGCTCAGTGCGTGAGTGGGGATTGGTGGGTATGTACTCGTAATGACAGGGATCACCAGGGTCTTTTGTGAGGTGCAGTTTTGTGGCTGTGGGGAGGTCCCGGAAACTGTAGAGAGTGGCTAGTCTTTCTTTGGCCTGGGCCACCTTTGCCGTGATGTGTTGCATATAGGCACTCTTGGAGAGGCGGAGACCGAGGATGGACCCCTGTCATTGGAACTCCACCGGGTCCTCTACAAGGAGAGATAAGGGATTCTGGGATGCCACCGGGATTACGGTGAACTTTCCAAGGTTTGGATCTTCCACTCCCTCTCGAAGTGGTTGACCCTGGTGATCTCCCTTGCTGCTCTGGCATTCAGCATTCCTGCAGACCGTCCAGGATATGATACTATCTGAGTAACATCATCCGCGTAGTGCACTTTAATGCCTGCCACTGAAGTCGGGTAGTCTCTCATATAGATGTAGAGAGTAGGGGAGAGCACACTTCCTTGAGGGACTCCACTTTCCAGTTGGGAAGCTTGGCCTGTTTCCTGCCCGACTCTTACAATGGCCGTTCTATCCTCCAAAAAGTCGCAAAGTAATCGCTCGACCAGGTCTGGAAGACCAAGGTTTAGCACCTTGTACTTGAGTCCAAGGTGCCACACCTTGTCAAACGCCTTGCTGACATCACGGAGGATAAGGTGACATCGATGTGATGATGCCTGATGAAGTGTCAGGGTTTCTGTGGCTATCGCTGTTGCATGTGCAGTACCTCTCCTTTGGCGGAATCCATACTGGGCAGCGTTAAGTAGGTCCTTCTCTTCCAAGTGGTCCCTTAGTCGCCTCGTGATGATGCGCTCCAGCAGCTTTCCCAGCACCTCAAGGAGTGAGATTGGCCTGAAGTTTTCTGCACGACGAGGGTCCTTTCCCGGCATCGGCACCAACCTCATCTCTGCAGCCTTGAAGCTATCAGTTTTTCTCACCTCCCCCCCGACTCTGTACAAGGGCCTTATCCGTCCATGTATGGAGTATGCTTCACATGTCTGGGGGGGGGGGTTCCACTCATACTGGTCTTCTAGACAGGGTGGAATGAAAAGCTTTTCATCTCATCAACTCCTCTCCTCTAACTGACTGTCTTCAGCCTCTCTCTCACCGCCGCAATGTTGCATCTCTAGCTGTCTTCTACCGCTATTTTCATGCTAACTGCTCTTCTGATCTTGCTAACTGCATGCCTTCCCTCCTCCCGCGGCCTCGCTGCACAAGACTTTCTTCTTTCTCTCACCCCTATTCTGTCCACCTCTCTAACGCAAGAGTTAACCAGTATTATCAATTATTCATCCCTTTCTCTGGTAAACTCTGGAACTCCCTGCCTGCATCTGTATTTCCACCTTCCTATGACTTGAATTCCTTCAAGAGGGAGGTTTCAAGACACTTATTCATCAATTTTTTTTACTACTGCTTTGACCCTTTTATGGGACTGGCATTTCAGTGGGCATTTTTTTTTTTTATTGAATTTTTGTTGCCCTTGGCCAGTGTCCTTCCTACATAAAAAAAAAAAAAAAGTATCCGGCTGAGAGGGCTGCGTTGAAAATTTGCTGGAGGCGGAGTAGGGCCTCTTTGGGAAGATGGGATAGAATATCTTTGTTAATCCTACTTATCCCCGAGCTGGTTGCTTTGTTGGCCCTTATTGACTTAGCCAGCTCCAGAGTGGAGATCCAGGAGTCCAATCCTGTATGTCCACTGAGGCGGGCAGGATCTGCTGTCTCGTACGGAGACAGTCGGTGGTGGTTCAGCCTCAAGTAATTCAGCACAGTGTCATTTCCGTCCAATTCATTTTCTTCAGAGAAAACGTTCCTCCATGTTGTCATGTGTAACTGCGCCTTAGAGCTGTCTGAGTAGTGTCTCTGTCCAGTTTGGTCTATAAGATATGTCTCCGGTCCTGAAGAGTGTAATGTCAGTCGTCTGAACGTACGCCAGAATTTCTTGGTGTCTCTTGGTGTTACAGAGACCCCTCAAGGCTCGGTCCCAATGTGCCTGTGCCTCAGATTGCCTGCTGTCCTGTAGTGTAAGTCTGAGTCGTGTGTATCGTCTATAGTCGTCTACGGTCCAACCTGTCAGTGAAGCCTTATCTCTAAGTGCTTGAAATTGAACTCTGGCTATCTAGGTTTTGCGAGAGGGTCTTGGGTGGGGATCCTGTGTCGGTATGTGGTTTTTGGTACATGTCTTTCGACAGCGTTTATTACTGTAGTCTTCCAGGTTTCTAATGCTTCGTCAATCTCCTTAAGTGTGGCTTGGGAGATGTCAGGGAGGTTTGTCATATGTAAATTTTTGTCAGATGTAAATGTGTCCCAGTCTGTTTTGTGAAATGCGTATCTTGGTGTAACAAGTGAGGATGGGAGAAGAGGAAATGTCCATGATGATGGGAATGTGGTCACTTGTCGTTAAGGAGTCCAGGAGTGATCTTATAATGAAGATGGTTTTGTTTGTTCTTTAAGATTATGTCATAAGTGGAGGAGAGGGGTCCAAAGTAAGTTAAGAAGTTCGGTCCTATGTGTATTGCTGTCTGATGTTTTAGGTATGTCAGAAGGTCTCTTCCTGTCTGATTCGTCGATGTGTGGCCCAGTGTCCTGTGGCTAGCGTTTAAGTCTCCTGCTATAAACACTGGATTTTGTCTGTGTAATAGTCTATCGAAGTCTGGGTGTGGAATGTAGGGACGTCGTGGGGGGAGGTAAGAGGTAGCAATAGTGAGTGGTCCGTCTGGGGTGTATTTCTATTGCTAAAGTCTCTGAGATATAGTCGTCCTCTATTCTATGCCCAAGTTTATTCCTTACAGCTATTGCTGCTCCGTCCATGGGTTCACTAACCACATTCTGTTGATATAATTATACCCTGGAATCTTAATTTTGTTACCGTCTTTAAGTCCGTGGCCATTAATGAGTATCAAGTTTGGGTCAAGTCTATATGTATTAGTCAAATCGTACTTAGTCCTTCCCATGTCAAGACGTTGTGCTGAATTACTCTGAGGAGCGGCATCAGGTCCTCCTGCATCTGGTTTTCCTTGTTGCCCTTGGTTGTGAGAGGAGTTTGTCAAGGGATTCTTGATTACAGAGAAAGTATCGTTATCCACTGCGCTGAGGTGTGTTTCCAGGTTGCTAGGGGAGGACTTGACCTAGTGGATGACGCCATTTGTGTCCTCAGTACCACTATGACCCACTTTGTATCTGCCCTCCTTTATGCCTCTTAGGATTGTTGTGCCGGTAATCTTCTCTGGCCATTTATCTTTGTCAATCTTGATAGACACCTGGATCTCTTCCTTCAAAGTGCTCCTGAGGGAGGGAGGAATGTCCTGTTCCTCTTCGGAGGAGGAATCCTGGTCACTGCTGCTGCTGCTGCTAGTGCTGGGTTCCTGAGCGATTTTTTGTGGTATCTTTTTAGGGAGGTTTTGGGTTGCGATTTTTTTTTTTTTTTTTTCTAGCAAAGAGAGAGGGTTAGGAGCGTAGTTGGAAGATAAAAAAGAGAAAGTAAAAATAGTAGGGGAAAGAAAGTTGGTGGCCTGCCCACCTTGGTGTGTTAGTAAGTGTTAAATGTTTTGTGTTTGGTGGGTGTTGGGGTGCTTGTATATATGTTGTTTATCTAGCTAGCTAATTTGTCTTAGTGACTTTTTGTTTATGTGAAGAGCGGATTGGGTTCATGAATGATTGTAGTTAAACTGCTTGGGTAATTTTTGTTATATCTTTGAATGTGATTTGCTTGTTGTATTAGTGCTTCGTATGTTTCATTATTGCTTAGTTGTAGTGTGGTCCATATTTTTACTGCGTGTTTGTGTAGGCGTATGTTTAGTAGTGCTGTGTCTGTGGCTTCGTGTATTTGTCTTGTAGTGAGTGTGTATGGGTATGTCTGTTCTGTGGCCCATCGGAGCGCCTTGTTCTGTGTTCTCTGTAATTTTCTTAGTTGTGTGTTACTGAGTGCGTGTGTTGGAATTGGAGGGTAGTCTAGTGTGGGAATGACAATTACTTTTACAAGATGTATTTTCATAGGAATTGGGAGGTGTCTGAATCTGTACAGCTTCTTCAGTGCAGCTTCTCCTTGTTGTTTTCTTTCGTGCACATGCCTCTTGTAACCTGTGTTTATAATGTGGAGGCCTAAAGATTTCCCATGGTTTTGGAATTCTGTTTCCTCCCCATTTATGGTAAGAGGAGGGTTCCGCCTGCTTCCAAGGGCAAGAGGGGTAAACTTACTTACATTTGTCTTTATGTTCCATTTTGTTTCAAAATTATTTACTATATTGATTTCTCTTTCTGTGCGGGCGTTGATCATGTGTTTAGACTTGCCAGGGTATCCTATGATTTGGGTGATGTCATCGGCGTAAGAGATGTTTAGGCCATGTCTTGGAGGTGGGATGTCTTGAATGTATATGACAAAAAGGGTCGGGGACAGCACACTGCCCTGTGGGACCCCACAGCCCAGGGGAAAGGGGACACCTCGGAACTGATCTATTTTAATGCTTGCTTCCCTATCCTCTAGAAAGTCGCATAAAAATTGTTCTATGACATCGGGGAGTCCAAGGTGAAGAAGCTTATATTTTAGCCCGAGATGCCACACCTTATCGAAAGCTTTTGTGATGTCCCTCAAGACAACGTGTCATTGTCCTCCGTCGGCTTTGTTTTGAGCTATTTTTTCAGTGATTATCGCGAGAGCTTGGGTAGTACCTCTGTTTTGTCTGAAGCCGAATTGTGTTGGGTTATATTGGTTGGTATATTCTAGGTGGGAGCGTAATCTATAATTGATAATACGTTCCAGAATCTTGCCGGGGACCTCCAAGAGTGAGATTGGTCGGTAATTTAAGGGATGAGCGGGGGATTTACTTGGCTTGGGTATTAGTTTTATTGTTGCTTTTTTCCAGATGTCTGGGAAGTAGCCTGCTGATATAGTGGCATTATAGATGTTCTTTAAGTTTTGTATGGCATTATGAGGTAGATGTTGGAGGATTGTTTTGTTGAAACCACTGCTACCCGGGCAAGTCTTTTTCATGTGTTTGATGATGTTTGTGATTTCTTCTGTTGTTACTGGAGTGGTGAGTACTGGGTCGGAATCGAGGCGTGATGGGTCTGCGTTGTTGTGTGGTGTTGTTCTGTGTATGTGTTCTCGTAGGTGTTGTGTTACCATGTGTTCTGTTTCTTCGTGCGTGTCTTCATCTTCAGTGTATATTTGTCTCCAGATGTTCCGATGGAGGGCTTCTTGAGCTTCTGGGGTGTAGTGTCTCATGTTTGCGTTGTCTATGAGGTAATGCGTTGGTGGTGTGGTGTTTCCTGAGAGCTGATTGAGTTATCTCCAAAAATCGGGTGGGTGTTTGTAAAGTGTTGCCAGGGTTGCAATTGCCTGTTGCCAGTGCTGACTGGATTCTTCTATGAGTGCTTCTTGTATTAGTGTCCTAAGCTCCCTGTATCTATTGTAGTGTGCTCTCGTCCAGCCGTTGGCGAAAGAGTGTGCTCTGAGTGCATTGAATTGTTGCATAAGTGTTTGTGTATATTGGCTGTGTGGAGTGTGTGGTAAAGTTCTGTGATGTGTGTTGGGTATGTGTCTACTTTTGGCGTCACTGATAGTAGCGTACCAGTTTTCTATTTCTTCATCAATTTCCTCTAAAGTCGCGTTTTCCACCTCGGTGTTGTCTACCATGTTCTGGGAGATGTAATCTTGGAACTCCTCCCAGTTTGCCCTCGCGAAGCATGGTCGTGGTGGTATCGGTGTTTGTATTGGAGAAGAGGATAATTTCATCAGGATGGGAATGTGGTCGCTGCTGGTGAGAGGACCCTGCGTGATGTGAATGTTGTGGTGTGTTCTATAGTTTGTGATAATTATGTCTGGTGTTGTGGCTGCGTTGTGTGCGTAGTATGTATCAAAGTGTGGGCCGATGTGGTGTAGTGTTCTATGTCTGATCAAGTGTGCTAATTGTTTTCCTTTGGTATTTCTACCCCTGTGGCCCAGTAGTGGATGACGTGCATTTAGATCTGCGATCATGTATACTGGGGTGTGTTGTTGGAACAGTTGTGTGAAATCGGGGATGGGGAGATAATCTCTTGTGGGTGGCTGGTATAGGGTGGCAAGGATTATTGGGGCAGTGGTTGTTTCTATTTCAACTGCTAGCAAGTCTGATATGTAAGTGTCGTGTATTTTATGTGGGATGGTGTTTTTGACTGCAATCGCTGTGCCGTCGTGCAGTCTGCCTGTGAGGTTTTTGGTGTGTGTATTGTAGCCCGAAAGTTTGAGTGGTTGATATTCTGTTGTTCCGTGGCTGTTGATAAGTATGACATCTGCCTGTAGGTTTCTATATATGTTTGAAAGACCAGTACTTCTCCCCCTCCAGTTTAGAACATTATGTTGCACAATGTTTAATGTCGTTTGGTCCATTTTGGTTCGGGTTGTCTAGTTTTCCTCAGCTGATTTTTTCTTTGCTTGACTGAGGGTGTTGTTTGGGCTATCTCGGTGTCGGTGTTGTTTGTGGCGTGTGGTGTCTGTGATGTCTCTTTGTGATTGTGTTGCCTTGTAACTGTATGTGTTGAAGTGCTTTCAATAAGTTCAGGAAGTGGTGGTGGTTGTCGAAGTGTTTCTTGCTGTGTTGTCTCTTCTGGTAGCCCTGTATCTTCTTCCTCATCTGTTTCTTGTTCCTCTTCAGAGTCAGACGAGAGTTCAAGGTCTGCTTCAGCAGCTGACGTTGTCGTGGCTAGGTTGGTTGTTACTGGTTCCATAATTTGTGGTGTCTCTGATGGCAACATATTCTGGATTATTTGCTGGGAGGGAGGATTGTTGGGGAGGATCACCGTTGGGAGATTATTTTCTTGTAGTATATCAATGAGGGTCTTTTGGAAGGTGCCCGGGTTGACAATGTTCATTGCATGCGCGTGGAGGTAGCAGATCATCATTTTTGATGTTTGGTTGTTGTTTAGTGCCGTAGCTGATGTAGGGAACGTGTTGGCGTTGTTGTGGTGATTGGCAGCTTGAGAGTAGCTCTGTGACTTCACTCGTTTTTCTTCTTGTTTTTCTTTGACTTTCTCCTTCCTTTTCTGGCATTTGTACGCCATTGTCTTGTGCGCTTGCCCACAGTTTATACATTTCACTGATTCTTTTGGACAGGTTTTCCAGATGTGGTCATGGCTGGAGCATTCTGAACACACTTGGTACCCTGCTGGTTTGGGGCATTGTTTGGTGGAGTGCTCCTCGATTGCATAACATTTCATGCAGTAGGAAATTGGTGTGTATTTCTCTTTGGTGATTTGGTATGGTGCTATGGATACGTTGAAGAGGCGTAGGCCCTGTTTCGTTGCCTTATCTGCCATGCTGATGGTCTCGAACTGGATCTTGAGTGTATTTCCGCTGGTGTTGTTTCTGTTGTTTGGGAACTTGTAGGCATCTTGAATCTTTGCCCATTCCTGTTTGTTTTCAATTTCATCAGCTATGTCATTCTTGGTGTTTTCAAAGGCCGTCTGTTCCACCTTGTGACAGATGATGGTGCGTCGTGCCTTTATTTCAGGGGGAAGGATGGGGTAGAAGCCATGACTTTGCAGAGTCTGGGTTGCTGCCGACTCCAAAACTGTGTCAACTTCCTTTTCACTGGCATTGATGATGTATCCACCGTTGGCTTCGTAGAGAGCATTGGCGTACACATCAGCCGGAGCGAGGATCTCTAGAAGTTTTAGTTTGATTCGTCTGTCTTCGGGGTCTCCATCACACGTGATCTTTAGTCTTGGCATGTTTACATCCTATTAGGGGCCGTGGCCCGACTGTACGACACAACTAGGGAGAGAGAATGGAAGGAGCCTGCCTATGCAGACCGGTTTGATGACCCCGTTTCTAAAAACAGTCGTAGCCACCCCGATCCGCGCCTACACCTATCCGAGCCCGACCTTGACCGGTGAGTTTAAGGCAGCATACTAAATGTCCCCCTTGTGCAAGCCGTGGGGTTCACCTTCACTCACCGGTGGACGCTAGGGCGAAAGGAAATATAGTGGGAGATGAAAGGAGGAACTGCACAGGGGCGGGCTCTCAACCAAGCGGGAGTGTGAAATGCCGCAAGTCTGTGCGTCTATGGTGCCAGCAAGCCGTGTGAGTCTGGAGGCGGTGTGTCTGTGTCTGTGGGTTGCGAGTTTCAAAGTTTCAAAGTTTCAAAGTTTATTGAGTAAAGTTGGGGGAGATACATAATAGGGGGGGTTGCGAGTGTGAGAAGTGCAGCTATAAGTATCCCGTGAGTGGATCAAGTGGAGAGGTGGCCGTAGCGAGAGGGAACCTGATTGGCTGCCTACGAGGCGTCGCCTGGTAGGCTGCAGGAGGCAACCTGATAGGCTGGGTTTACGTTCTGGGCTGGGTGTTGGCTTTGGTGGCATGTCACGTTTTTCTTTTTTGAGTTGGCGATATCTGTGGGTCTTGTGTTTGTAGATTCATGACTGGTCTTTCTTGTGCTGTGTATAATGATTCCAGGAAGAGAAGGCGGCGGGGGTCTATTTCGCGATGATAATTGTGTGTTTTAAGTGTGTCCTTGTAGTGGTAGTTTTATGCAACAATTTGTAGGGGTTATTGATTGTTCCGTTCTGTAGGTGGCAAGTGAATCTCCTGGACAATGTAGTCCGCGTCATCCCAATATACGTATGAGGTCCACAGTACTCAATTTTGCTGGTGTGTTTGTAGGTGACATGGTCTTCTTGTAAAGGAGTTTTCTTAGTGGTTGTTCTGTTCTTCATTAGCAGTTGTGACGTCTTCTTGGTATTAACGTAATGGTAGGCTTAACATGATATTGTATTATGTCTTTGATGATTAGTTCATCTGCGTTGTATTCCGTGGACATGATGTTTTTGTAGTAGAATAGTATTTCGTCCTTTTTGTCTGGGTCTTCTTCTTTCTTGTATCATTTATCTATTGATTTCTTGATGGCGTTGTTAACTTCTGTGTTTCCGTAGCCGTTGTTTATGAGCACTTGTGTTACTCGCTCTAATTCTCGATGGGTGTTTTTCCATGATGAGCAGTGTGTGAGGGCACGTTTCATGCAGGCGTTGATGATGGAGTTACGGTAACGTTGGGGACATTCACCTTTTCCGTTGAGGCAGGAACCCAAGTTGCTGGGGTTAGTGTAGACAGTAGTAGTAAATCCTGCATTGGTAGCGGTGATGAGGACGTCGAGGAAAGGGAGGTTGTTTACTGTTGTTTTCGTGACTAAAGGGGAGTACAGAAGCTTCACTGAGGCGGCGTTTAAGTTGTTGGAGTTATTGCTGGTTTTGGATGCAGACGAAAATATCATCCACGTAGCGCCCACAGATGTGTAGTTTGATAGTTTTCAAGACGGATTCTTCTATTGTGCCCATATAAAAATTGTCAAAAAAGCACTCCATGGCATCTCCGTCTATCTGGCTATACATGTTGCCGCGGGGGCAGGTAAAGGGGGTTTCTTTTGTGCAGAGTTCCAATAAGATGGTTTTCAGGGATGTCGAGGTCTGTGTTTTTCTTTCTGTAGATGCGGTCTAGGATGTATTTAGTTGTCTTGTCAATGGGCACGTTGGTGAATAAGCTTTCTACGTCCAGTGAGGCCATGATGTGGTCGTTGGTGGGAGATGTTTTCAGGAGTTCCAAAAAATCATTGGATGAGGTAAGTGTGTAGCTGGAGGGATCATGTCTGGAGGGATGTCAGGATCATGTTGAGCTTCTTGGCAATGCCGTACGTAGCAGTAAGTATTTGGAGATTATGGGGCGAAGAGGATTTCCTTGTTTATGATATGAGTCTTGACTGTTCCGTATGTGTATCGTGGTGAGAGCTCACCAGTAAGTGTAGGGAATTTTGTGTTTTTTTAAACCATGTTGATGGCTTTGACGGTATTGTTGATTTTCCTCTTAATTTCATCTGTAGGATTGCGCTTGATCTTGGAAAACTTGGAGGTGTCCGGAAGGATGTTGTCTATCTTTTTGTAGATATTCTTCTTTCTTGATCAGGACGTAAGCGGCTGTTTTGTCAGCCTTTCTTATAATGATATCGTCTCTTGACCGGAGTTCCTTGGCTGTTTCAGTGTTCTTTTTTCATTATGTTGCTTTTATATGATCCTCTTTGTTTTGCAGCTTCTTTTATCAGTGCTGTTTGTAGTTCGCTGGTGGTTTCCACTTTGCCAGCTTTCTCAGGGTTGTAGATATCGTCAAGTAAAACTTCAAGCTCCAGTCTTTTACGATTTTTCTGGGGTCGTGACAGTGCCAGTTCAGGCCGAGGTTGAGTACTTCCACTTGGTGGTGTGACAGCGTGAGGTGTGGGACAAGGTTAATTGATCCTTTAATTGGTTTGGGCAGTTTGATGTTTTCGCAATTCATTTTTGATAGTTTACTAATGTTTTTTGCCTCTACTCCTTTCCGGTGTTTGGTAGTTAGTCGTTGTAGTTTGGCGTTGATAGTTGTTTTGGTGTTAGGAGTATCGTTTTCGTTCCATCTTCTTTGTAGGTCGTAGATTTTTTTTTTTTTTTTTTCCAGAATTTATGGCGTGCTTTTTTTTTTTTTTTTTTTTTCCTTTTGTATCTGCCTCTCTACAAGTTTACTCCGGAACTTGTGAGTGATATCTGAAGATGATTGAAGCTGCAAATGAAGAACAGAACAACCACTAAGAAAACTTTTATAAGATCATGTCCTCTACAAACACACCTGCAAAACTGAAGACTGTGTGTGTGTGTGTGTATATATATATATATATATATATATATATATATATATATATATATATATATATATATATATATATATACATACATATATATAAGAGGAACACCGGCCAAGGCCAGCAAAAATAAATAAATTAGAAAAAAAAATGAAATGCCGGTCTCCGAATAGGATCCAAAACGGTAGTCAAAATTTGAAGAATAAGTGTCTTGAAACCTCCCTCTTGAAGGAGTTCAGGTCATAGGGAGGTGGAAATACAGAAGCAGCCAAGTAGTTCCTGAGTTTACCAGGGAAAGGGATGAATGACTGAGAATACTAGCTCTTGCATTAGAAAAGTTGACAAAATAGGAGTGAGAGAAAGAAGAAAGTCTTGTGCAGCGAAGCCGTGGGAGGAGGGGAAGCACGCAGTTAGCAAGATCAAAAGAGCAGTTAGCATGAAAATAGCGGGAGAAGATAGCAAGAGATGCAACATTGCAGCGATGAGAAAAAGGCTGAAAACAGTCAGTTAGATGAGAAAAGTTGATGAGACGAAAAGCATTTGATTCCACCGTCTAGATGAGTGGTGTGATTAGAACGTCCCCTCCCCAGACATGTGAAGCATAGTCCATTCATAAACAGATAAGGCCCCTGTAGAGAGTTAGCAGCTGGAGGGGTGAGAGAAACTGGCGGAGACATCTCAGAACACCAAACTTCATAGGAGCTGTTTTAGCTAGAGGTGAGAAGTGAAGTTTCCAGTTTAGATTATAAGAAAAGGACAGACCAAGGAGAGGGGATAGTTGTCTGGAAGGTTGTGTCGAACTGATAGATGGAGGAATTGAGCTTTTGAGGCATTGAACAATACCGAGTTTACTCTGCGCCAATCAGAAATTTTAGAGAGATCAGAAGTCTGGCATTCTGTGGCTTCCCTGTGTGAACTGTTTACTTCCTGAAGGGTTGGACGTCTGTAAAAAAAGACGTGGAAAAGTGCAAGGTGGTATCATCAGCGTAGGAGTGGATAGGGCAAGAAAAATGCCAAAACATTACTTCCCCTGACTGTAGTGTGGGACAGCCCCACGATTGTGTTGCTTGATATGGGAATGATTACGAATATGGCGGTTAGTAGTATTTTCAAAACAACAGATACTACAAATACAAGAACAAGCAGCCCACAAACAAAAGGGAAGGATCAAATGAATGCTCCGACACGCCCAAAACCCAGTCTTGTCTCCGGGGAGTCGGCACACTAACGCCGGACGCAGAGCAGGGATAAGCAGGGAGGGGTTCGTCACCCCCAGAGTCAGACTTAGTTCTGCAGAGGTGTCTGCTTCTCTGGACCCGGCCTGTCTTTAGAAGCTGTGGTTTTCCAAGAAGTCGTAGATGGTGTTGCTTGGCAGAAATATAATATTCTATGAACGTGGGTGGATTTTGTTTGCTGTCTGTGACGGTGAAAGCTCATAAAGTATTACTATCCTTATTTGTGTTTGTCACTAGTCGTAGGTCTACCGCCTAAAACGTGCGCAGCGATTATTTCACAGATGTTTCGAGTTGTGTGACAGTTGAAATATTCCCTTACCTATAGGAGGTGAAACAGTTTGGCGACCTTATTTTGTTTAATTTACTATAGGAGACCAGATGAGCCCTGTAAAAGTGATTGCAACCCCGCAGTACGCCACAGGTAGACTAGAGAAGCCGCCCCGAAGTAGTGGCGGCCGTCAGGGGCTTGAACCTGGAGTTGCGACCGTCTGTTTAAAGGATGCAAGAGATCAGAAGGACCTTGTAAACCGTAATTGGGTCCCGCACTAAGTTACGTAGGTGGTAACTTAGTGAAGCTCGCCGAGTGAAAGGCAGCTGTGAGAGAGGCTTCAAACAACTTCAAACAGATTGCTGGAAGCTTTGTAGCCATGTCGGAAAGACAGCTTGTTATTCGTTTCGTTGTCCTTTGTGTGCCTGCACTCAGCTTATGCCATGGAGGGAAAGGCTGGTAGGTGTGGATCATGCCCCAGGTCTCCTGCCTCAGCTGGAAGTGGCACTGTAGATTTCACAGTTTGGTGTGAGGGCACATAGCTAGTCCCATAGATAGTGCCCAAGGACGTGTCAGCTTTGCCCACAATATTGGTGGATTTTCAGAGACAGAAGGTGTGTTTGAGGAGATGAGGTTTAAGTATGAGATGAGAAGAATGGAGATGGAAAAGGCTAGGGAAATGAGGTTTAAATTGGAAGCTGAAGCCATAGCAAGGAGGTTAAAGGCTGAATAGACTGGAGTAGCCAAGAGGCTTGAGGCGGAAAAGAAGGCTGGGATGTATAAAAAAAAAAATGAAGATACTTGAGGCTGAGAGAAAGAAGGAAGTGGCTGAAAAGAACAGAATATTTGAATTGGAGAATAAAAGTTAATTCACATCATGGATTAAGGAGAGGCGAATGAGTGAAGAAAAATACAATAGAAAGCTAGATGGTGAGAAATATGAAGTTGATACTCGAATTTCATGAGAAAAAGGTGACAGTGGTTTAGGAGATTTCAGAAGGCAACCGAATTTGATTGGCCACAGGAGAGATGGGTTAGCCTAGTGGCTAATATGCTGGAGGACAAGGCTTTAGAAGTCTATGACAGTATGTCAGTGGAGGATTTAGTTGTGTTCTGAAGAGTTTAAGCTATTCTGAGAGTTTATGAGCTACAGTCCGAGGCTTACAGGCCACAGTTCCGAGAAGGGAAAAAACGCCTAGTGATTCGTATTTTGATTGTGCTCGCTACCTCGAGGAGGTATTTAAAAAGTGGATAGCTAGCGAGCGTGTAACCTCCTTCGATGAGCTAAAGGAGCTCATGCTGATGGGGTAGTGTTTTTAATGTGGCCGAAAAGAAGTTGGTGCCGCTGCTCCGGAAGAAAAAGTTTAAAAGCCTAAAGGAGGAAGTTACTTGGGCTGATGACCACGTGTTGACGCATCGGCCTGTGCCACATTGGCTTGCTGGGACGTCTGGAGGAAACGATGACAGTATGTTTGGAGGTGCCGCAGGCTCCGGTTTGTCAGGAAGTCCACGGTATAATAGTGGCTTCGGAAATAAGTCTGGGCGAGTAAGCTTAGCAACAAGTCTCTAGCCAGGCCTCAACGGAGACAGACTGGGAGTATGCAGCACAGACTTCCCAGATACAGCACCGCAAGCCTATGCGTCATTATTGTAATAATGTTGAGCATTTTACATTTAACTCCCACGTTAGAGATAGCCACGGCTTCCACGACCACCCAGAGGCCTGTGGCTTCCATTGTCTCATGACCGGGAACAGAATAGTGGTGAGGTCCGGCTTGTGTTTGGCTGTGAGGGTGGAAAGGCAGGGAGTACTGCCCCCTCGTTTGTTAATACCTCACAGTCTGCTTTGGACAGGTGTCTTCCATGTTTGTGCCACAGCACTGTTTAAATTGCTGGAGTTGAGTATCCTGTTACAGAATAGAGAGACACAGCCGCACATCAGTCGCTGTGCCGGAATGTTACTGGGAAGCGAGATGCCTCCGACAAGCTTGTGTGGTGCCGGGAAACTGGAGCCGTGGATAGCTTCCATACGGCGGAGATGAGGCTTGTATGTGCACTAGTTACCGCTGAGACGCAGGTGGCACTAGCAGAGGATCTGCCAGTATTGGATATAGACTAGGGAATGACCTCACAGGTGAGAGGGTTTGAGTGCAATCCTCGTCCGCGGACCACGTCCCAGGTGAGGAGGCTGGTGATGTTCTTGACCGTGTTTCTGTATCACTCGCCCTGAAGCGAGGCAAGCACCACGACATCGGGTGCTCGTGGTTTCTGTGTCTTATGTCTTATATATATATATATATATATATATATATATATATATATATATATATATATATATATATATATATATATATATATATATATATATATATATATATATATATATATATATATAATATGTACAAGGGAAACTGGCCAAGCGCAACAAAAATCCAGTAAAAAAAAAAAAAGCCCAATGAGATGCCAGTCCCAGGAAAGGGTCGAAAGCGGTAGTAAAAAATTGAAGGATAAGTGTCTCGAAACCTCCCTCTTGAAGGAATTCAAATCATAGAAAGTGGAAATACAGAAGTGGGCAGGGAGTTCCAGAGTTTACCAGTGAAAGGGATGAATGATTACTGGTCTTGCATTAGAGAGATTGACAGAATAGGGGTGAGAGAAAGAAGGTCTTGTGCAGCGAGGCCGCTGGAGGAGGGAAGGCATGCAGTTAGCGAGATCAGAAGAGCAGTTAGCACGAAAATAGTGGTAGAAGACAGCTAGAGATGCAACATTGCGGCGATGAGAGAGAGGCTGAAGACAGTCAGTTAGAGGAGAGGGGATGATGAGACGAAAAACTTGATTCCACCCTGTCTAGAAGAGCGGTATGACTGGAAACCGCCCCCCCAGACATGTGAAGCTTACTCCATACATAGAGGGATAAGGCCCCTGTACAGAATTAGCAGCCGGGGGTGGGGGTGAGAAAACTGGCGGAGACATCTCAGAACGCCTAACTTCATAGAAGGTGTTTTAGCTAGAGATGAGATGTAAAGTTTCCAGTTCAGATTATAAGTAAAGGACCAAGGATGTTCAGTGTAGAAGAGGGAAACAGCTGAGTGTCACTAAAGAAGAGGGGATAGTTGTCTGGAAGGTTGTGTCGAGTTGATAGATGGAGGAATTGAGTTTTTTAGGCATTGAACAATACCAAGTTTGCTCTCCACCAATCAAAAATTTTTGAGAGATCAAAAGTCAGGCGTTTTTTAGCTTCCCTGCGTGAAATGTTTACTTCCTGAAGGGTTGGACGTCTATGAAAAGACGTGGAAAGTGCAGGATCATCAGCGTAGGAATGGATACGACAAAAAGTTTGGTTTAGAACGTCATTGATGAATAATGAGAAGAGAGTGGGTGACAGGACAGAACCCTGAGGAACACCATTGTTAATAGATTTAGGAGAAGAACAGCGTCTACCACAGCAGCAACAGAACGGTCAGAAAAGAAACTTGAGATGAAGTTACAGAGAGAAGGATAGAAGATGTAGGAGAGTAGTATGGAAATCAAAGCTTTGGACCAGACTCTATCAAAAGCTTTTGACATATCCAAGGCAACACCAAAAGTTTCACCAAAATCTCTAAAAGAGGATGACCAAGACTCGTTACATCAAAAGCTGTTAACATATCCAAGGCAACACCAAAAGTTTCACCAAAATCTCTAAAAGAGGATGACCAAGACTCGGTAAAGAAAGCCAGAAGATCACCAGTAGAGCGGCCTTGATGGAACCCATACTGGCGATCAGATAGAAAGTTGTGAAGTGATAGATATTTAAGGATCTTCCTGTTGAGGATTGACCAAATTTTAGATAGCCAGGAAATTAAAGCAATAGGACGGTAGTTTGATGGATTAGAAGGGTCACCCTTTTTAGGAACAGACTGAATGTAGGAAAACTTTCAGCAAGAAGAAAAGGTAGATGTTGACAGACAAAGTTGAAAGAGTTTTACTATGCAAGGTGCAAGGAGAACAATAGGAGGGACCCCCATCAGGTCCATAAGCCTTCCTAGTGTTTAGGCCAGCGAGGGCATGGAAAACATAATTGTAAAGAATTTTAATAGGTAGCATGAAGTAGTCAGAGTGGAGGAGGGTGGAACAAGCCATGAATCGTCCAAGGTAAAGTTTTAAGCAAAACTTTGAGGGAAGAGTTCAACTTTAGAGATAGTTTATTTGATCGCTTGTCTCACCCTGTGGAGCCTCTCGGAGGTGGCACTCAGGCGGAGTTGTCATCTGGAGTGGAGACTGTGGGTGCTGTTACTCAGTCCGCGCCCCAGTCTGTTGTGTATGATGTGTCAGGGGTCACTGTCGAGGGCGGGGAGGCTCCTAACTCTGCTGGGTAGGCAAGAATTTTCTCCCATTCAGAGTGTACCGGAGGCGTGGAGATGGCTAAGACCAGACATGGTGGATGTTTAATGACGTAGTGAGCCACCTGTGTTGAGAGCTGCTGCTACAGCTCTTAGGGTTACCCAAGAAGGGTACTGTCCCTCAGGGACGTGTTGGCCTACTCCATGCCAAGGCAGGAGTGGATGATGAGGTAGCAGAGGATCGGGCAGTGTTTGCCGAGAGTAGCCATACTCGTCTAACCGGCGGAGAGAGGAGGGCAAAGGTTTGAAGCTCCAGTTTATTGTGCCATCCGCAGTTAAGCGCAGTAAGGAGGCACGGGTGCTAGTAGCACGTAGCGGCTTGGTGTTTGGCCGTTTTGTAGTCAGGATGACTCGGGAGCGTTTGACGCGGTTTTGGTGGCCGGATGTAGCCACATTAGTGTAACTGCGGTAGTCAGGTTGGCAAGCCTAAGTACGTCTTGTCTGGGGCCCCTCTCCCCTGTGTTATGTCATGTCGAGTGTTGTGAGTAATGTTGCTAGCCTGATTCCTCCTTCCAATGCGAGTGATGATGTAGTTGACACGAGCGTTACGGCGCAGCGTCGACAGGCAGCGCTGAGTGAGGCTCCCGCTCGGGAAGTACCTTCGGTGTTATTGGGGGCTTCGTTTGGCCAAGTTGCTGTTGATTGTTAGATGCTGGGCCACATTTGTTAAGTGTAACCGCGGTAGTCAGGTTGGCAAGCCTAAGTACCTTTTGTCTGGGGCCCCTCTCCCCCGTGTTATCTCATGTCGAGTGTTATTAGTAATGTTGCTAGCCTGATTCCTCCTAATGTGAGTGATGATGTACTTGGCGCGAGCGTTACAACACAGCGTCGACAGGCAGCGCTAAGTGAGGCTGCCGCTCAGGAAGTACCCTCAGTGTCACTGAGAGCTTAGTTTGGCCAATTTGCTGTTGATTGTCAGGTGGTAGGCCCGAGTAGTGTACTATGTGATGATGGTTGCCGTCCTGGAATCAACAAGGAATTGGGTTCGTTGAGAATTGATTGCACACGGAGCAGATGCTGGGACTAGCGCAGCTGGCCTAGAGGCACATTGGTTGTGAAGGTTGCTTTAGTTATCAATTTCTTGGTGAGGTAGTGAGAAAATGCTTTCCAAAGACAGCACCAATGACATGGACTTAAAAATTCAAAACTAATCCAAACTATTTTACAGTACCATGATGATCTTTGCAAATCCTTCAACAGTATGAACAATAATCCCATGATGTGGGATCTAGATACTTTAGTGAGAAGCAATGGGTTTTATGAGTGGCTAACTCAACATACTGTTTTCTGATGGTTTAAATGGTTAGTAATTAAATTTTCATTAAAACCTGCTCCCTTATCAATGTCTTACAAACTAAAATGATAGATATTATGTCGAATCAGTATCTAGGACTCTCCAACAATACTGACTAATCTTTTGATGACATTTTAGTACATAAAGATCACAAGTTGCCTACCCTAAGTAATTACTCATGGCATTTGCCTTATATATATATATATATATATATATATATATATATATATATATATATATATATATATATATATATATATATATATATATATATATATATAAACATAAGTAACTTAGTGCAGGGCCCAATTATTGATTATAAGATCCTTCTGGTCTCTTGTACCCTTTAAACAGATGGTTACAACTCCACGTTCAACCCCCTGATGGCCGCCACTCTCTAAGCAAAAGTAAAAGGAGCCTTCTGGTCGCTCTTCATGAAACAAAATAATACTTCTGGGGTGTGACACAAGCTTGTTTCTCAATCTCAGGCATAGCAATACTATCACAATTCACTTCCCTTGCCGATCGCTCGATGATACAGGTATCGCCCCAACGAGCTGACGACTGTTCCATTCCGGGAGCCTCCCCGCCCTTGACAGTGACCCCTAACACATAATACGCAACAGACTGGGGCGCGGACTGAGTAGCAGCGCCCACAGCCTCCACTTCAGATGACAACTCCGCCTGAGCGCCACCTCCAAGAGGCTCCCCAGGGTGAGACAAGCCATCAAATAAAATATCTAAACCCATCACTCCAGCCTCATCCTCGGCAACAGTCCCATCATAGTTATGTGCCTTCTGCCGATGTTCTGCAGTTGTGCAGTCAGCCCCAGCACACTGACTCAAAGACGAGTCCAGATCTGATTCGCCCAAACCCATGTCATTAGGGAGAAAGGCCTTTTCGCACTCTACCCCCACTAAGGCATCATTACGAACTCTGCACTCCTCTTGTGGTGTCTTTGCCTTATTGCAGTCGACCCCATGAGTCACAGAAACCGCGGGTACCCGACGCCGTGGTGCTCACCCCGCTTTAGGGCGAGTGATAACAGAAACACGGTCAATGACATCACCAGCCTCCACACCTGGGACGGGAACCTTGGATGAGGACTGCACCCAAATCCTCCCACCTGTAAGGTCATTCCCTAAGGAAACTATACCCAACACTGGCAGATCCTCTGCTAGTGCCACCTGCGCCTCTGCGCACATATAAATATAAACCTCATCTCTGCCCTAGGGAAGCTATCCATGACTCTATTTTCCCGGCACCACACGAGCTTGTTGGAGGCAACTCACCTCCCAGTAACATTCCGACACAGCGACTGCTGTGAGGCTGTCTTTCTATTCTGTAACAGGATACTCAATTCCAGCAATTTAAACATTGCTATGGCACAAATATGGAAGACACCTGTCCAAAGCAGACCTCACAGTGGACGGTGAGGTATCAACAAACGAGGGGACAGTACTCCCTGCCTTTCCACCCTCACAATCAAACGCCAGCCGGACCTCATCACTATTCTGGTCCCAGTCATGAGACAATGGAAGCCACAGGCCTCTGGGTGGTCGTGGAAGCCGTGCCTGTCACTAACGTAGGACAGTTAAATTTAGTGCCCAACATTATTACAATAATGACACATAGGCTGGGGTGCTGTATATGGGAAATCTGTGCTGCGTACTCCCAGCCTGTCTCCGTTGAGGCCTGGCTAGAGACTTGTTGCTAAGCTTACTCGCCCAGACTTATTTCCGAAGCCACTACTGTACCGTGGACTTCCTAACAAACCGGAGCCTGCGGCACCTCCAGACATAATGTCATCGTTTCCTCCAGACGTCCCACCAATCCAACGTGACATAGGCCGATGCGTCAACACGTGGTCATCAGCCCAAGTAGCTTCCTCCTTTAGGCTTTTAAACTTTTTTCTTCCGGAGCAACGGCACCAGCTCCTTTTCGGCCACATTAACAAGGTACCCAATTAGCACAATCAGGATACGAATCACTAAGCTTTTTTTTTTTTTTTTCCACTCTTTTGGAACTGTGGCACGTAAACCTCGAGCCGTAGCACATAGGCTCTCAGAATAGGTCTTCATAATCAACTAAATCCTCCACTGACATATTGTCATAAACTTCTAAGGCCTTGCCCTTCAACATATTAGCCACTAGGCCAACCCATCTCTCCTATGGCCAATCAAATTTGGTTGCCTTCTCAAATCTAAAACATTCTGGACCCTTTTTTCTCATGAAACTCAAGTATCAACTTCAAACTTCTCACCATCTGGCTTTCTACTGTATTTTCCTTCACTCGATCGTTTCTCCTTAATTCATGAGGTGAATTAACTTCTATTGTTCAATTCAAATATTCTGTTCTTTTCAGCCACTTCCTTCTCTCTCTCTCTCAACTTCAAGTATCTTCATTTCTTTCTTATACATCCTAGCCTCCTTCTCTGCCTCAAGCCTCTTAGCTACTCCGATCTCCTCAGCCTTTAACCTCCTTGCTTCGGCTTCAGCTTCCAACTTAAATCTTCTCATTTCACTAGCCTCTTCCACCTCTATTCTTTTCATCTCAAAGTTAAACCTCATCTCCTCAGACACACCTTCTTTCTGTGAAAATCCACCAATACTGTGGGCAGTGCTGACACGTCCTTGGGCACTATCTATGGGACTATCTTTGTGTCCTCACACCAAACTGTGAAATATTTCCGGCAGAGGCAGGAGACCTGGGGCATGATCCTGCTACCAGCCTTTCCCTCCATGGCGTAAGCTGAGTGCAAGCACATAAAGGACAACGAAACGAATAACAAGCAACTGTTTCCCACACCTGGCTACGAAACTTCAAGCAATCCTTGTGAAGTTGCCAATTTCTGTTACAACCACAAATCCTGCCCCTCTCACAGTTGCCTTTAACTTGGCGAGCTTCCCTAAGTTACCACGTTCATATGGGACCCAATTATGGTTTACAAGGTCCTTCTGATCTCTTGCACCCTTTAAACAGACGATCACAACTCTGGTTGAACCCCCTTGACGGTCGCCACTACTTCAGGGTGGCTTCTCTATTCTATCTACGGCGTAGTGTGGGATTGTAATAACTTTTACAGGTCTCATGTATTAAGTTAAACAAATGAGGTCGCCAAACTGTTTCACCTCCTATAGGTAAGGGAATATTCCAACTGCCACAGAACTCCAAACATCTGTGAAAGAAGCGCTACACATGTTCTAGGCGGCATAGCTATGACAAGTGACAAACACAAATAAGGATTGTAATATTCTATGACACAGCAAACAAAATCCACCCATGTTCATAGAATATTATATATCTTCTGCCAAGTAACACCATCTATGACTTCTTGGAAAACAAACTATAGCCACTAAGAACCGGCCAGTTCCAGAAAAGCAGACACAACTGTAGAGCTAAGATATGATATGATTATATATATATATATATATATATATATATATATATATATATATATATATATATATATATATATATATATATATATATATCTGAAAACAGTCAGTTAGAGGAGTCAAGATAATGAGACAAAATACTTTTGATTCAACAGTGACAAAACTAATTTGCAAAGGACCCTTCTACGGTTTCTATCCTTTGTGTTATATTATTTCAAACTTCATTGCGACCTTTATGTTGCTATTTCAGACGGTCACTATTAAAAGCGGTCAGGGTTCTGCCCTATTATCCACATTAGTATTCATTAATTATCTTTTAAAGTAAACTCTTTGGCCTTTCTACTTCTAAGCTGATGACACCAATCTGCACCTTTCCACCTCATTTCGTAGACATCCAACCCTTCATGAACTGAACAATTCACAGAGGAACTAAAGAACGTCCAGTTTTCTTAAATATATGTATATCTAGAGCGGACCCAAATTCAGAGCGACAAAAACACAATTCCTTCATCTGTCCCCTCATCACAAGTTTCCAGATAACTATTTCCTCTTCTTAAGTGACATGCAACTGCCCCTTTCTTTCATATGTTTAATCTTCGATCTACATTTTACTAAAAGTGTAAACTGGAAGTATCATCTCGTCATTCGGTAAAACAGCTCGTATGAAGCCAGGTGTTCTAAGCCATCTCCCCCAGTTTTTCTCATCCCCTCCCCGCTAGCTATCATTAACATTGTACAGGGGCCTTATCTGCCCTTGTATGGTGTATGCTTCACATACCTTCTCAGGTCTCAGGTAGGTTTCCAGCATCAGGTCAGGGTTCCTCAGTCTCAGGTCAGTGTTCAGTCTCAGGTCAGAGTTCCTAGCGAACGGATGCGTTTAATGAGTAGTGACCTGACGCTATCTATAACTGGGTAGTGTAGACATGGCGCCTTGGGATGCTGAGTCGTCTGGTTGTGTTAGTTCTCATGTTTTCGAAGCCTTCGTTGCGAAGGTCTCAGAGGTGGAGACTGAGTTCCATTGAAGGATCTCGGAGGTGTAGGCTGAGTTTCATGAGAGGATCTCAGACCTGCAGGCTGAGTTCTGTGAGAGGATCTCGGCACCTGTGGGAGGGTCGTGCCCCTCCGTCACATTACCTACTAAGGCGATGGAGGGGCAGTGGTCGGTTGTGTGCAGGGGCGCCAAGAGGCTAAAGGTTCTCAAGGCGTCTCGTGTGGAGGGAGACGAGGAATCCCTTCAGTGTGCTGGAGGGAGTGACGGAGGAGGAGGTGGGCGTGACGAGAGGAGACAAGGAGATGGAGGGCGCAGACGCAGTTACTCTGTCCTAACGTATAGTGCTTGTGCTTGGTCATAGTCAGATTAGGCACTTAGTGTGTTTTGTTTCAGAGATAGGGAGCGTAGGTCAAGGGCGTGTTTGCTGGGATGGGGAAGTTAGCTGATGGGCTAGACACGTGCTTAGGAAATGATGGGACCAAGCCCATTGTTTTTCTCATTGTGGGAGGGAATGACCTTGATAAGGTTAGGAGTGAGGAGCTGTTCAGGAAGTTTAGGCAGGCTTTGGATAGGATTAGGGACAAGGGAGGGATCCCTGTAGTAGGAATGTGGTACGTCTTGCCGAGGAGGGGAATTGGTGCTGAGTGGCTTTCCAGGGCTATAACAGTGAATCACAGGCTGGCGAATCATTGTAAAAGTAATGGATGGACGTTCATCGACAACTGGAACCTCTTCTATGGTAGGGACACCTTGTATGCCAGGAGTGCATTTATCACACCAGTGTGTTCGGCTTTTAGTCGGAACACTCGAGCGGAAGGTCTCTGCACTCAAGCGCTTTTTTCGCTAGTCAGGAGCGAGGAAGGACTTGGGAGGACGAATGAAGGACAAATTAGATCAACCTAGAAGGGTAACTAGCTCAGCGAAGGCGAGGAATAGCTTAAGTGTTTACTGCACAAATTGTAGAAGTATTTTTAATAAAATAGGAATGGCGTATGTAGAGAACTTTGATATCATTGCTTTAACAGAAACTTGTTTAGATATGTCAGGAAAAGTATTTAATCCAAAGTTTAAGATAGATGATTATACACTATTCTATAAAGATAGGGAATAAAGGAGAGGAGGATGAGTCGAGCTGTACGTTAGGTACACACTACAGTGCTGTATTAGCAGTAGAATTAAAACAGAGTCGATATTAAGGAAGGATCAGTCAGTAGTACTGGGATTAGCGTACGGGCCACCAAACAGTACAAAGGAAATTAACGCCACTATGGCAGGAAATAAACAGAGCAGGAAGGTACAGTCAGGTATGTGTGGTAGGAGATATTAATTTTAGGAATATCGACTGGAGCCTGATGGTGGGTAACAGGGAAACCGAGCAATTTCTTAAGATAATTCAGGATAATTTTTTTTTTTTAAACAGGCAATCTTAGAGCCCACAAGGGGGAACAGTATTGAAGATTTAATTCCAACTAACGGGGAGGAAGCATTCACGCAGGTAGAGGTTGGAAGACAGCTAGGTAACTAGCTACAGGTACAAATTAAAATGGGAGGAAGCTTTTAGAAGATATATATAGATATATAGGCTAAAGAAATTCAAGACACCAGGACCAGTTGAAATATATCCCAGAGTGCTTAAGGAATGCAAAGAGGCTATTAGTGAACCGCTAGTTTCTGTCTTTAGGAAATCACTTGAGTCAGGTGAGGTACCAGTAATGTGAATGTAGTACCCATCTTTAAGAGAGGGCATAAAACTTTAACGTTTGATTACAGACCTGTCAGCTTAACTTCTGTTGTAGGTAGGATATAATCGAGTCAGTAATAGCGAAGAACATTAGGGAGCATTTAGACAAACATAACTTGATAAATCAGTTACAGCATGGCTTCACAAAGGGAAGTCTTGCCTGACGAACTTGTTAAGCTTTTACAGCAAAATTTACGAGGCAGCAGATAATGGTGATAGTTATGTCATCCTATATCTTTACGTAAAACGTAACCCATCAGAGACTCCTTAGAAAGGTTAGGGCACACGGGATAAATGAGGTGTAAGACTGGTTAAGGTCATGGCAAATCGACAGACGACATTTGTAATAAACGGCTCTAAATCCGAGTGGGGGTCATGTAATTAGAGGGGTGCCACAGGTATCAGTATTACAACCATTGTTGTTTTGAAATATATCAGTGACTTGAATAGTGGAATTAATAGTGATGTTGGTAAATTTGAGGATGACACGGATAGGTAGATTAATTAGGTCAGAATCGGATGCCATCGCCTTGCAGGCAGATTTAGATAGGATGAACGAATGGACAGACATATGGCAAATGCAGTTTAATATCAGCAAATGCAAAGTAATTAGTGTAGGTAGAGGAAACTCTCACAGTGGGTACACACTAAACAACAGAACTCTGTTAGGTTTAGGGTACGAAGAAGATTTAGGAGTTATAGTTAACTCTGAACTCCATCTAAGAAAGCAATGCATACAGGCGAGAAACAGGGTAAATAGGGTATTAGGATTAATTTTTAGGAGTGTTAAAAGTAGAAGGCCCGAGGTAATATTAAAATTATATTTGACGCTGGTCAGACCTCATCTAGACTACGCTGTGCACTTCTGGTTCTCATATTACAGGAAGGATATAAATTCTATTAGAATCAGTGCAAAGGAGAATGACTAAAAAGATGCAGGGGATGAGGAGTATTCCTTACGAGGAGAGATTGAACCTTTTTAAATTTACATTCTTTAGAGAGACGTAGGTTAAAAGAGGACTTGATAATAGTCTTTAAGTGGTATAAGGCCTATAACAAGAGGGGCGTAAGCAAAATAAAAATTCTTAGGATCAGCAACCAGGACAGAACAGAAAATAACAGGTTCAAGCTTGAAAATTTAATTAAAAAAAATAGGAAGAAATTGGTTCTCAAAAAGAGTGGTAGATGAATAGAACGGATTCAGTAATCAAGTTGTTAGTTCTAAGACATTAGCTTTAAGAGAAAATTAGACGGATTTATGGATGGGGATGATAGGTAGAATTAGGTTGGTATATTTCATACAGGGACTGCCACGTGTAGGCCTAATGGCTTCTTGCAGCTTCCCTTGCCTATTTCTTATGTTCTTATTGTGAGGATCTGAAATCCACGGTTTAACCAGAGTGAGGATCACAGGCTAGCAAGTGGGTGGTGGGAACGAGTCTCTGCATGGAAAGGGAGGGAATCTTTGTTGTTGTTGTGGAAGGACCACAGAGCTGGGATTGGTGATTGATTCTGTCGTGTGTAGCAGGAGTACAGGCGGAGACGGGCACCTGTGTAGGAGAGTTGTGTCACTGCTGTTCATAGGGTTGCGACGGAGCCAGCAAGAAAGTACCGGCAGGTGTTCAGGCAAATTTCCTGACAAAGACAGGTGGTGAATGCTGGGTAGCTGATGACAGCGATGCAGCAAGCGGTGCTAGGTGGCTTACGGTGAGCAGCTGATGCCAGGAACGCATTATCGTACCAAGTGGCGTTATTGCTGGACCCTTTAGTGTTTTGTGAGGCGGGACTAGGTGTGTGTGTGTGTGTGTGTGTGTGTGTGTGTGTGTGTGTGTGTGTGTGTGGACTTTGTGAAGGTTATTGTCCTTTTTTTTGGGTGGGGGTGTATTTCCTTTGGTAACGATGTTGTGCCAGTATATGTTATTTATCACAAGTGAAGTGTATGTTTTTATTTTTTATTTATTGTTAGCTTTGTGGAAGGTACTTAGGTAGGGAATATTTAGTTGTATATTCAGTTATTTATCTGGTGTCATTTGAGCCAAGAAGCCATTTTTTTTTTTTTTTTAAGTTGCAATATTGTATTTGGTGTCATTGGACTGATATCGAGAGGCATTTTTTTCTTGTTTAGTAAACAACTATATATATATATATATATATATATATATATATATATATATATATATATATATATATATATATATATATATATATATATATATATATATATATTATGTATGTTTGTTTTCCCCTAGCAGGAGATTCATAGTGTCATCACCTGCAATGAGCATAGAGTTAAGGTGAGCTCAAAGCTGAGAGGTGGGAAGCTTCTTTAAGTTCAGCTCATTAAATTATGTTATGTACTGCTTTATTAAGCTACTGTCACACTTACACCAGCGTTGTTTTATTTTCTTGGTTCCAATAAAACAACGCAAACAAAACGAAACAACACATGAATAACAAAATCAAACATTGCAGCTTGGTGGTTAGAATAATTTCAGGCTCTGGTCGCCCTTCTAGTCCACGATGGCCTATAGAGTATTGTTAGGTTTTGTTAATTATTGTTTAACACTTGCTACTGTTAACTCTACATTGGATTTTGTTTTACCTGGCTTGCCAGCGATACGTGCAACTGTCTGATCACACCAATTGCCAAGTCCGCTAGCGGAAACAACTGATCATAAGAATTTGACGTGACATGTTTTCGGTCTTGTGAACACATATTTGTTTTGGTTGCATACCAACGAAGTCGTATGATAATTGAATAGCATATGTCCATCAAATTAAATATTTATATTTAGAAGTTTTCTTGTATTGTCTTTTTTTTTTTCATTGTCTTTAAAAAATTGATTTTTTTTTTTTTCATGTATTTGCTCTTGTATAAATGGTGAATAAGCGATAGATTCTTAATGCCTCCCACTCGTCTACCGCTATCGCTAGTACTATGTAGCTGCCAGGGAAAACCGCTCGTACGGCTAGCGCAAAGCAGCAAGAATCAGTAGTTAGTGCAGAGCAAACGGCTGTCCAATCAAGCCGTATCACTGGATCCAGTGATTTCAGAAGCTACTGCGACCGAAGCTTTAAATACAGTGGAACCGAACTATTTCTTCTCATCAACTCTTCTCTAACTGATGTCTTTAATCACGGTCTCTTCGGTACAAGGCTGCATCACCTGCTATCTTCTATCACAATTTTTTACGCTAATTCCTTTACTGACTTTTACTGACTGCACGTCTCTTCTGCAGTATCGCTGTGCAGGATTTTTTTTTTCGCATTTCTTCTGTCTGTCTCTCTTTTGCAAGAGTTAAACCAGTATTTTTTTTTTTTTTTTTTGTTCCTTTCACTAGTAGTCTTGAACTCCTTGCTTGCTTCTGTATGTCCTCTTGCCTTTGATTTAAACTCTTTCTAGACAGATGATTTAAGACACTGTATAATGTATTTGTAGACTTATTTTTGGATTGTCTTCCTAAGGGACTGACAATTCCAGCAAGCTTTTTTTTTTTTTTTCCTTGGCTGGTCTGTCGTACATAAAAGAACATGATAATGAAAATCCACAGGCTATGAAAGACTACAGGATTTTATCATATTAAGTTTCTTTATTACATTTTCATAAACCTGTGCATAAACCTGCTTATCTTTACGATTTACGTTTTATAATTGTTGTTACAGTTTGATTTTCAAGCGGTACTCTCTTTATAAACTTTTTTTTTTTTTTTACAAGCGAAGCGTAGTTTATTATGGAGGCTTGGTTTACCTGAGTAGGTTCGGTTTACTTGACAAGATTTACTTGATGCCCCGCCCGGCCGGCCCGGGCCGATCGTAACGTTATTCAAACGCTAATATCTCCGGAACCACGCGGCCGATCGTAACGAAATTAGCACCATATGACAATTGTATCAATTTTATATGATATAGCTTTCATCTCTTCTATTGGGTGAGGTCAATGGGTAACTTGCAAAAAGTAGGGGGGGGTCGAAAATGGAATTTCTCAAAACTACTGAACCAATCTTAATGACATTTAAGAGGTGTCATGTCCTTATGTTAGCTTTTAAGTAGCACTGCACATGCGCAAAGTCAAATTTCAACTTTTTTTTTTTTACTAATTAACTGATCAAGCTCATGTTTTATTTTTAATTAGTGTAATACAAGTTACAACGAAAGAATATGTCAAATTTGCAACATTACTGAGCATGCGTAAAATACAGTGTAAATATTTTTGTAGAGACCGTCAGTTTTCTGCAATTTTCACCAATTTCCTTTAATCTCAGTGAGAACGGAAACATACCACTGAACACAGAATTAAATTTTCTATCTAACGGTATGTAGCACAATCATTGGGCACTTGCAAAGTTTTGAGCTAGAATGATTTGAATATTAGGCAAGTACGCGATGCGCGGGATGCCTGAAATTTCTCTCTCTCTCTCTCTCTCTCTCTCTCTCTCTCTCTCTCTCTCTCTCTCTCTCTCTCTCTCTCTCTCTCTCTCTCTCTCTCTCTGTAGCTAGACACACACACACACACACACACACACAAACGTGTGTGAGTACAGGGGAAGTGAAGTGTAAATCGGGAAGGCCGAATGGGTTAAATGGAAGAGTAGTGTACAGGTAAATACTGTCAATAATTCAAAGGTTTCAAGGAAGAAGACATCAGAGTAACGAGTAACTTATACAAATAAACGAGTGTGAAAAATTGAAGAAAATGTGAAAATGTGAGAAGAAATACGTAAATTAGCAGCGATAATAAAGACGTGGAAGGAAGAGAGAGGTAAGTGGTGACAATGTAAAAAAGATATCCAATGATATATTATAAATGAAGAAGAGGGAGATGGAAAGAGAAAAAGAAAACAAAGAACTGAGAGAAGAGGTGACAGAAATAGCGGACTTAACAAGA
Source organism: Scylla paramamosain (assembly GCF_035594125.1). Taxonomy (NCBI): domain Eukaryota; kingdom Metazoa; phylum Arthropoda; class Malacostraca; order Decapoda; family Portunidae; genus Scylla; species Scylla paramamosain. The sequence continues at coordinate 11,626,545 of NC_087192.1, forward strand.
CAAGTACTGTGAAGAAATCAAGAAACTCAAGGAAGAGAACAAAGAATTAAAGAAAGCTTTACAAGAGAGAGAGAGAGAGAGAGAGAGAGAGAGAGAGAGAGAGAGAGAGAGAGAGAGAGAGAGAGAGATTAAAGTAAGGAAAGTAAAAGACTTAGTTAAAGTAAGGAAAGTAAAAGACTTAGTGAAAGAGGAAGTCAAAAGCTAGAAAGAAGAAAGAGAACAACAAAAGAAGGAGATAATAAGAAAACAAGAGGAACACAATAAGGACATGGAAAAGCAAGTGATTAGAATAATAAAGGAAAAAAAGTAGTCTTGTGAGAGACATGGTACAGAGAAAAATGTGTGTGATAGTATTTGGGGCTCAAGGAGAAGAACCTGCCCATGAAAATTGCTAGAGTGAAAGAAGAGGTGGAAAGGGTTGGGAAAATTATAGCAGAAGTGGCGGGAGAAGGAGAGGAGATATTTGATTAAACTGAAGAGGTTTACAGGATTGGAAAGTATGACGAAAATGGAACAAGAACAATGAAAATAAAATTCGTGACAAACAGCAGCGGAACATGTCTTATAAAAAACAGGAAAACTGGCAAAAGTAGAAAGAATTAGGGGAATATGGATAAAGAGATATGAACGAAGAAGAGAGAAGTAAACTGAAAGAGTTGAGAGTAGAATACAGGAACAAGCGAGGAAATTCATTTGGAAAATTGTGGGCATGAAAGTTTTTCGAGGAAATGGTAGCACAAAGATGCCACGAAAGATCACTAAGCGGAAGCTTAAAATTTATGTATACAAATGTAGATGATTTGGTGTCGAGTCTATTGGAACTTGAAGACTACCTAACGAGCAATAAACCAAACGTAGTATGTTTAACGGAAACCAAATTAAAAGAGGAAATAAAGCTGATATTTGCAAAGGAAAGATATAGCACATGGAGGAGAGACAGAAAAGGAGTGATGATATTGGTAAAAGAGGATATTGTTGTTGAAGAAGTGGAATATGATAATGGAATAGCGGAAACTTTGAGTGTTGTGATTAAGACCAAAGGAAGTGAAAAAAAAGTAAAAAAAAAAAAAAAAACGAAATGATAAGGAAAATTAACATTCCTCTTAGTAGGCCACTTCAACACTAAAGGAATTAACCGGAAGGAGATGATAGTGAAAGAAAATGTCGGGTCATGGAGCAAAGAACTTATGTATACCATGTTGCACCGTCTCACCACAGTGAGGCAGTGGATGAATGATCCTACAAGATGCAGAGAAGAAGAACCATCACAGTTGGACTTAGTGTTTACGAAAATCCCAGAAAGTAGACCAAGCATACATTGTCTGAGTCCACTGGGAAGAAGTGATCATGTGACAATAGAAATAGTACTACTGGAGGAAACAGTGTTGTACAGGAATAAAAACTTTGAAACGGGAGCTCTGCAAAGTATACTTTAGCATACTTTGCAGAGCTTTATAAATTTTATGGAAAAATTAACTGGAAATAGCTATTTGAAGGTAAAGTAGTGCAAGAAAAATATGAGATATTTATGAGCAATTATAGAAGGAGTGCAAGAGTTTGTACCAAGTTCTAAAGTGACATCAGCCAGATGGCACCACTGCTATCACATCTATTTCTAAAGCTGAACTCTTCACTCAAAACTTTGATAAAAACTCTACTCTGGACGATTCCTCCCTCTCTTCCACCCTCTGACTACTTCATCCTACCTATTAAAATTCTTCGCAATGATGTTTTCATGCCATCGCTGGCCTAAACCTTCGGAAGACTTATGGACCTGATGGTTCCATATTGTTCCTCCTATTGTTCTCCGAAACTGTACCTTCGTACTTACACCTTGCCTAGTCAAACTCTTTCAACTCTGTCTGTCAACATCTACCTTTCCTTCTTGGTGGAAGTTTGCCTACATTCAGCCTGTTCCTAAAAGGGGTGACCGTTCTTATCCATCAGACTACTGTCCTATTAGTTTAATTTCCCGCCTATTTAAAGTTTTTTTAATCTATCCTCAACAGGAAGATTCTTAAACATCTATCACTTCACGACCTTCTATCTGATCGCCAGTATAGGTTCCGTCAAGGCCGCTGTGCTGGTGATCTGGCTTTTCTTACTGAGTCTTGGTCATCCTCTTTTAGAGATTTTGGTGAAACTTTTGCTGTTGCCTTGGACATACCAAAAGCTTTTGATAGAGTCAGGCACAAAGCTTTGATTTCCAAACTACCTTCCTACGGCTTCTGTCCTTCTTTCTGTAACTTCATCTCAAGTTTCCTTTCTGACCGTTCTATTGCTGCTTGTGGTAGACGATCACTGTTCTCCTAAATCTATTAACAGTGGTATTCCTCAGGGTTCTGTCCTGTCATCCACTCTCTTCTAATTATTCATCAATGGCCTTTTAAACCAAACTTCTTGTCCTATCCACTCCTACGTTGATGATACCACTCTGCACTTTTCCACGGAAGACATAGAATGCTTGACCTGTGATCTTTCTAAAATTTCTGATTGGGGCAGAGCAAACTTGATATTGTTCAATGCCTCAAAACTCAATTCCTCCATCTATCAACTTGACACAACCTTCCAGACAACTATCCCTTCTTCAATGACGCTCAACTGTTTCCCTCTTCTACACTGAACATCCTCGGTCTGTCCTTTACTTATAATCTGAACTGGAAACTTCACATCTCATCTCTAGCTAAAACAGCCTCTATGAAGTTAGTGGTTCTGAGACGTCTCCGCCAGTTTTTCTCACCCCCCCCCCCAGCTGCTAACTCTGTACAAGGGCCTTATCCATCCATGTATGGAGTATATGCTTCACATGTCTGGGGGGGGTTCCACTCATACTGCTCTTCTAGACAGGGTGGAATCAAAAGCTTTTCATCTCATCAACTCCTCTCCTCTAACTGACTGTCTTCAGCCTCTCTCTCACCGCCACAATGTTGCATATCTAACTGTCTTCTACCGCTATTTTCATGCTAACTGCTCTTCTGATCTTGCTAACTGCATGCCTAGCCTCCTCTCGCGGCCTCGCTACACAAGACTTTCTTCTTTTTCTCACCCCTATTCTGTCCACTCTGATGCAAGAGTTAACCAGTATTCTCAGTCATTCATCCATTTCGCTGGTAAACTCTGGAACTCTCTGCCTGATTCTGTATTTCCACCTCCCTATGACTTGAGTTCCTTGAAGAGGGAGGTTTCAAGACACTTAACCTTCATTTTTTGACTACCACTTTTATGGGACTGGCATCTCAGTGGGCATTTTGTTTTTTATTGGATTTTTGTTGCTCTTGGCCAGTGTCCCTCCTACATAAGAAAAAAAAAAAAAGAAAGAAAGGTTGATAGAGTTGAAAAAGCTTGACTTGGCAAAATACGAGCATGGAGGCACAGTTTCGAAAAATAATAGGAGAGACCCCATTAGGTCCACAGGCCTTCCGAGGGTTTAGGCCAGCGAGGGCATGGTAAACATCACTGCGAAAGATTTTAATGGGTAGCTTGAAGTAGTCAGAAAATGAAGGAGAGGGACAATCAAGCCCTGAATCAGGTAGAGTTTTTAGTACAAGTTTGAGCGAAGAGTTCAAGTTTAGAAATAGATGAGATGGCAGTGGTGCAATATGGTTGGAATAAAGGAGAAAAAGATGAAGAAGCAAAGTTATTGGAGATATTTTTGGCTAGGTGCTAAAAATCACGAGGGGAGTTAGATCTTGAAAGATTTTGACACTTTCTATTAATATAGGCTTTTTTGGCTAGTTGGAGAACAGGCTTGGTATCATCCCGGGCAAAAATATAAGTGCACGAGATTCAGGTGAGGGATGGCTCAAGTACCCTTTTGTGGGCCAGCTCTCTATCATGAATAGGACAAGAACTGGCTGTGTTAAACCAAGGTCTGGAAGGTTTAGTTTAAGAGAAAGATAACGAATGTACGCCTCCATGTCAGGTACTATCAGCTCTATTATGCGCTCAGTACACACAGACGGGTGTCTGACACGGAAGCAGTAGTCATTCCAAGGAAAATCATGATAATATCTCCTCATGTCCGCCCAATTAGCAGAGGCAAAACGCCAAAGGTACCTCCGCTTTGGGAGATCCTGAGGAAGTATTGGAGAGACAGGACAAGATATACATATGAGATTGTGATCGGAGGATCCCAACGGAGAAGATAGGAGGCAGTATTCTAGGAGGAGGCAGTAGACACCTGCCGAAACGATAATTACTCCCAGTGAGGTCTAAAGCACAGTTCAGGGGTTGCTGTGAACTTATCATTAAACCCAGCTATGACCTCACTGAACATTTCCCTTTGTGTCTCACAACACAAGGGGGCAGTTCCAGCCTGGCCTCTAAAGACAACTCTCTTCCTCCACACAAAACTACAAGCACCTAATAACACACACACCCTTCACTCAAAAATTTTAAAATCATCATGGCGACTTCTACACCAGCCTCGGAGTCCCAGTCTGGGGAGGGGACCATAAATGTCCCCAGGTCGGACTGCCTTTCTGTCGACGACCCTAAGTGTCTTGACACCCCCCTCAACTTTTTCTTCATTAACTTCTGCAACATTCGCGGTATAAGATTTAATTTTCAATCTATAGAACACCACCTCTCCTCTTCTAAACCTCATCTTCTTTTCCTCACTGAAACTCAGGTGTCTGAGGCAACTGACAGTAGCCCCTTTTCTGTTCCCTCCTACTTTCTCTATCCTCATTTTCGATCCAAAGCTGGATGCTGCGTTTATGTGCGCATTGACTTAACCTGCTCTCGTGCCTACGCTCTTGAATCTTCCGAGTTTTCCACCATCTGTCTACGACTACAGAGTCACACTCGTACTAAATTTATCTGTGCTGTATACCTCTCACCTAACTCCTCTGACTATAAGAAATTCTTTGACTACTTAACTTCCAAAGTGGAGCACATTCTGACCCTCTTTCCTTTTGCAGAGATCTCCATTCTTGGAGACTTCAGTGTTCACCACCAGCTTTGGTTTTCCTCTCCCTTCACTGACCATCCTGGTGAACTAGCCTACAACTTTGCTATCCTCCATGACCTAGAGCAATTGGTGCAACACCCTACTCGTATTCCTGACCGTCTTGGAGATACGACCAACATTCTTAACCTTTTCCTGACCTCTAATCCTTCTGCTTATGCTGTCACCCTTTCTTCTCGGTTGGGCTCCTCCGATCACAATCTCATATCTTTATCTTGTCCTATCGCTCCAATCCCTTCTCAGGATCCTCCTAAGCGAAGGTGCCTCTGGCGTTTTGCCTCTGCTAGTTGGGGGTACCTGAGGAAGTATTTTACTGATTTCCCTTGGAACAACTACTGCTTCCGTGTCAGAGACCTGTCTGTGCGCTGAGCACATAATAGAGGTAATAGTGTCTGGCATGGATGCGTACATTCCTCACTCTTTTTCTCGTCCTAAACCTTTTAAACCTTGGTTTAACACAGCTTGTTCTCGTGCTATACATGATAGAGAGGTGGCCCACAAAAGGTACTTAAGCCTTCCATTACCAGAATCTCATGCACTTTATATTTCTGCCAGGAACCATGCCAAGTCTGTTCTCCAACTAGCCAAAAACTCCTTCATTAATAGAAAATGTCAAAACCTTTCAAGATCTAACTCCCCTCGTGATTTCTGGCATCTAGCCAAAAATATCAACAATAACTTTGCTGCTTCTTCTTTCCCTCCTCTATTTCATCCAGATGGCACCACTGCTATCACATCTATTTCTAAAGCTGAACTCTTTGCTCAAACCTTTGCTAAAAACTCTACTTTGGACGATTCTGGGCTTGTTCCTCCCTCTCCTCCACCCTCTGACTACTTCATGCCACCTATTAAAATTATTCGCTATGATGTTTTTCATGCCCTCGCTGGCCTAAACCCTCGGAAAGCTTATGGACCTGATGGGGTCCCTCCTATTCTTCTCCGAAACTGTGCCTCCGTGCTTGCACCTTGCCTAGTCAAACTCTTTCCAACCCTTCAGGAGGTAAACATATCACGCAGGAAAGCCACAGAACGCCTGACTTCTGATCTTTCTAAAATTTCTGATTGGGGCAGAGCAAACTTGGTATTATTCAATGCCTCAAAAACTCAATTCCTCCATCTATCAACTCGACACAACCTTCCAGACAACTGTCTCCTCTTCTTCAGTGACACTCAACTGTCCTCCTCTTCTACACTGAACATCCTCGGTCTGTCCTTTACTTATAATCTGAACGGGAAACTTCACATCTCATCTCTAGCTAAAACAGCTTCTATAAAGTTAAGTGTTCTGAGACGTCTCCGCCAATTTTTCTCACCCCTCCCAGCTGCTAACTCTGTACAAGGGCCGTATCCGTCCATGTATGGAGTATGCTTCACATGTCTGGGGGGGGTTCCACTCATACTGCTCTTCTAGAGAGAGTGGAATCAAAAGCTTTTCGTCTCATCAACTCCTCTCCTCTAACTGACTGTCTTCAGCCTCTCTCTCACCGCCGCAATGTTGCATATCTAGCTGTCTTCTACCGCTATTTTCATGCTAACTGCTCTTCTGATCTTGCTAACTGCATGCCTCCCCTCCTTCCGCGGCCTCGCTGCACAAGACTTTCTTCTTTCTCTCATCCCTATTCTGTCCACCTCTCTAACGCAAGAGTTAAGCAGTATTCTCAATCATTCATCCCTTTCTCTGGTAAACTCTGGAACTCCCTGCCTGCTTCTGTATTTCCACCTTCCTATGGCTTGAATTTCTTCAAGAGGGAGATTTCAAGACACTTATTCATCAATTTTTGACCACTGCTTTGACCCTTTTATGGGATTAGCATTTCAGTGGGCATTTTTTTTTTATTAGATTTTTGTTGCCCTTGGCCAGTGTCCTTCCTACATAAAAAAAAAAAAGTCCCCCTCTTCTACACTGAACATCCTCGGTCTGTCCTTTACTTATAATCTGAACTAGAAACTTCACATCTCATCTCTAGCTAAAACAGCTTCTATGAAGTTAGGGGTTCCGAGACGTCTCCGCCAGTTTTTCTCACCCCCCCAGCTGCTAACTCTGTACAAGGGCCTTATCCGTCCATGTATGGAGTATGCTTCACATGTCTGGGGGGTTTCCACTCATACTGCTCTTCTAGGCAGGGTGGAATGAAAAGCTTTTCATCTCATCAACTCCTCTCCTCTAACTGACTGTCTTCAGCCTCTCTCTCACCGCCACAATGTTGCATATCTAGCTGTCTTCTACCGCTATTTTCATGCTAACTGCTCTTCTGATCTTGCTAACTGCATGCCTCCCCTCCTCCCGCGGCCTCGCTGCACAAGACTTTTTTCTTTCTCTCACCCCTATTCTGTCCACCTCTCTAACGCAAGGGTTAACCAGTATTCTAAATCATTCATCCCTTTCTCTGGTAAAGTCTGAAACTCCCTGCCTGCTTCTGTATTTCCACCTTCCTATGACTTGAATTCCTTCAAGAGGGAGGTTTCAAGACACTTATTCATCAATTTTTGACCACTGCTTTGATCCTTTTATGGGACTGGCATTTCAGTGGACATATTTTTTTATTGGATTTTGTTGCCGTTGGCCAGTACCCTTCCTACATAAAAAAAAAAAAATGGAGGTTAGGAAAAGGTCAAGAATGTTAGGCGTATCTCCAAAACGGTCAGGAAGACTAGTAAGGTGTTGTACTAGTTAATTTTGATCGTGGAGCATAGCAAACTTAAAGGCTATGGTAAGTGAATAGGCAGGAAAGCCAAAGCTGGTGGTGAGCATTGAAATTTCCAAGAATGGAGATTTCTGCAAAAGGGAAGAGAGTCAGAAAGTGCTCCACTTTCGAAGTTAAGTAGTCAAAGAGTTTCTTATAATCGGAGGAGTTCGGTGAGAGATATACAGCACAGATAAGTTTTGCTTGAGAATGACTCCGTAGACGCTGCCAGACTGATGGTGGAAATTCGGAAGATTGAAGATCGTGGGCACGAAAGCAGGTTAAGTCGTTGCGCACATAAACGCGATCTCCAGCGTTGTATTGAAAATGAGAATAGAAAAAGTAGAAGGGAACAGAAAAGGGGCCATTGTCAGTTGCCTCAGACATCCGTGTTTCAGTGAGGAAAAGAAGATGAGGTTTAGTTAAGGAGGGGTGGTTTCTACAGACTGAAAATTGGATTTTAGACCGCGAATGGTTAAATGGTTGCGCTATCAGCTTTTGAGGTCGGATCGAGTAACAACCAATGTGTTTATCAGTATTCACTAGTTTTATGTAAAATTTTGGCAGGTGCTGAATCATTAGGGAGCTTTAAGAGAAGATAGACAGACAGGTAGATATATTTCATACAGGGACTGCCATGTGTAGGCCTGGTGGCTTCTTGCAGCTTCCTCTATTTCTTATGTTTTTTATGCTCATATGTAAGAATTTTTGTGGGGTACCCCGAATTCTATCTATTCTCTATCTCTTAAATATATATATATATATATATATATATATATATATATATATATATATATATATATATATATATATATATATATATATGTTACAGTCAATACCTGAATCCAGACAATTTGTAAAGTGACTTATTTTTTCAGGCAATTTGTGAACTGCCTGGTTAGGTTAGGTTAGGTTAGGTTAGGTTAGGTTAGGCTAGGTTAGGTTAGGTTAGGTTAGGTTAGGTTATAACCTAACCTAACCTAACCTAACCTAACCTAACCTAACCTAACCTAACCTAACCAGGCAGTTCACAAATTGCCTGAAAAAATAAGTCACTTTACAAATTGTCTGGATTCAGGTATTGACTGTAACATATACATATATATACCCAGGCTACAATGAATGTTTTGCAAATCACGACACACCCGTCTGTGAACGGATAATACCCAAAATCTCAATGATGGAGTCATTTGTAATAAATTATCTACTTAATCACTTCAAATTCTGCCTTTACTGACAACTTCGCTCGTCAATTGCCTTCCGAGGCTTGTTTAGTGGTAGTATTCTTTTAATTTCTTAGTTCGCTAGAAATAATTTTTTTTTTTCTCGTTACTTTACCATCATTTAGCGTTATTATTATCATGGTTATTCGCAGTATTGCTAGTGATCGATGTTAGACTAATAATAATGGTGGCGGTGGTCTTAACCCTAATACACTGTCTACGAGTACAAGAGCGGGAAACCTTTCGTTGCGTTGCTTGCCATGAAAATACAAACACGGGAAAGAAAAAGTAGATATCCTTTCTCACCCCATTAACCTCTCTTCCCGAACACTCCTTTCTCACGCATATCACAAATTTCCTTCCACGCCACCAATTTTCATCAGCTCATTCTTTCATCCAACTGTAGAGGCTTTTTTTTTTTTTCTTCACCACTTCTTTGCATATCTGCCAGGAGAATAGTTCCTTCCACCCACACGAAGCCTCCTTCAGCTCCAAACATCCTCCCCAGCAGTTTTATGCTATCTGTCACTGTTTTCTTACTGTATTCCCGTTCCCTCTACGGTGCATTTTTTTTTTTTTTTTTTTTTGTACCCGCACTCTGCATCACCAAACATCTCCAACTCTCTACCCACAACGATCGCCTGTCCCCAATTTGCATCCCTCCTCTCTACCACGTCATCCCATATCATAGAACGGATTTCCACAATAATTCTCAGTGTGATCGCCAGCAATGAATATTCAGATTTAATTAGAATAAATAAAATTCTCCACACAATGAAATTAATTACTACCAATGAATAAAAAGATAAAAAAAAATCGAAACTAAGTTTTACAACCACCTTACTTAATATTCAACATCACAGGGAAAGAGGGAGAAAGGACGGAAGGTTTAATAGTCAGGCTCGGTCTTCTGAGGCCGTCAGATTTACGTGTCTTCAAGGGAAAAGTTCCTTATAAGTCACTCAGGACATCGTCTTTGTATGAGTTTCTTCTGAGCGTCCCGCTGATGCTATAAAACAATCCTGGCAAGGTGATAGAGGATGGCCGTACTGCCCTCACACTTTGCTCATGACACCAGGTGCTATCACACCATTCCTACCTTTCGCCTCAGCCACAACCTTGTGTCTTATCTCATTTTCAGTTCCTCGGAGTTATTTGTCTCGTCATTTAAAAGAACCCATGCCTTGAACTCTTTCAAGACGCTTATCATCCATTATCTGACTTTTTTCTATTCAGCAGTTTTTGGGGGAACTCTCTCTCTCTCTCTCTCTCTCTCTCTCTCTCTCTCTCTCTCTCTCTCTCTCTCTCTCTCTCTCTATATATATATATATATATATATATATATATATATATATATATATATATATATATATATATATATATAAACCAGTACCCCTCTTCCATAAAAATAAAAAAAATGGCACAAACAAAATATCAAATAGTGTATGCATTCAAAACTTCATTGTACGCAGATGTGATATTCTTGCAGAACGTAGTGGAGCAGTTTATCACGGGCCCTCATCTTGCCTTATTTACATATTAAAACCTAACCAAGATGTATTGAGGTTTATGATCCCCAGAGAGCAGCGCTTCCCCACAGCGATGCCATACTCAGGAATGTTCCTTGAATGATATTCAATATTGCCGTGGGCAAGAGAGAACTTCCATAATTTAATAGTTATCGAAATTATCCATTCCTATGCTTACGGGAGAGTGACGACCGACAGGGAGAGTTTAGTCATCAAGTAAGGCTGTCAAAGGACGTGTGAGGTGGGAAAAGGAAATAATATGTGAAAATAGGTTATGGATGAAGAGCTGGTATGGTTATCTATATCAGATTTTCAGTCTTAGAACAAAGCTAAGGGAAAAGTCAGGTATTTATTAAGGACGAAACATGCCGTGGAAAGCTGTATCTCACTTCACCTGTTTCGTCCGTATTTTTGTTCCGTGCGTACCTCTGTCCAGTTCTCGCCGCCACCTGTTTTGCCGTTAAGCTCTGACTGTAACCATCTTTGTCTCGCAGCCCTGTATCTCTCCCATCGCCACCTCTGTATTGTCTCTACCTCTCTTCTGCATTCTATCCCATCCCTTCCTCTGTCCAAAACTTCGTCACGAAGCCAAGTCTGCCCTTGCCTCATATATATATATCTCTGTTCCATCCTTACCTTTGTACAAGCGCTACCTCTCTTCAATTCCCTCTTCTATCCCGCCTCCACCTCCGCCTCTGTCACGTTTTCTTAACAGGATATAAAAGTTAAATATGATTTTTCTCCCCTTGAATAATTCAGTCACACCTCTCAGCCCCTGCCAATAGTGATCTACATGTCTTCCCTTTCAACGTCTTTAGGCCTCCTTTCCCATCGCCTTCCTTTACTAGATGCAATGTATAACAAACATAAATGTGCAGTCACATCAAGTAGATGCTTTATTTCTTTCCTTCTTGGTATCTTGTTCTCTTCTGTATCAATGGGCAAGCTGACATCTTCCTCTGCAGTCCCGTTTCATTCTCACCACCTCTTCGTATGACTCCAGCGCAAGATCACTAATCAAACATTCCCTTCATAACTCTGCCCTTGAGCTGTATCCCGGACGAAGGAGACAATTAATGCAGCCCTACCATGGAACTCTTGCAGGAATAATTTCACAGGGACAGAACAGTTTGAAGTTATTGTGAGGAGAGGAGGCTGCGGCATGTGAGAGGGTACAAGGAAGGAATGAATGCGTTAGGCTTGTTTTTCCACACAAAGATAGTTTCATAAATTCATGCAGCAAGATAACGCAATGAAGAAAGTAAGAATGATGAAAGATAAAAGATCATGAGAGAGAGAGAGAGAGAGAGAGAGAGAGAGAGAGAGAGAGAGAGAGAGAGAGAGAGAGAGAGAGAGAGAGCTGGATCCAGGTGCCAGCTGTACGATGCTGAGTGGCCGCTATTTGATATTAATATTATTTGATAAGAATTCCTGCATCCAGACACTCCCCTCTTCCGATTAATTTGCCTTATTTCCCTTTGATGAATCACTTTGAGTCAGATACAGTTCACAGCAGAAGAGTTGCCCTTGACAATGAAATAATCAGTGTTCATCTGGCCCCCTTTGTTTGCTCATAAGAATTTTTTTAAAGTTAATTGTTTTATTCAAGTGAGACAACTCAAGGAGTGGGTGTGGGCGCGTATCTGTATGTGTATATGTCGAACCCTCCCCTCACCCCCACCTTTTACAGCAGCACGGAAAGATGGAGCACTTTCCCACGCCAGACACTACCCTATTGTTGGAAGCAGCAGACGTACAGAGACATGCTCTAGTATTTGCCTGAGACTAAGGCATGATACAAGGTAGCTGGGTCAGTTGCCATAATGGGTATAAGTGAAGCATTATCGGTCGTATGCCCCGACCCTTTCATACAGAATAGGAGTTTCCATAGTAGCCTGCCAGTAAGTGTAGTAGTGAATTACACACTACACTCAGGGAAGCGACTCCTCAGCTGTACAACTGTACAAGTCGAGTTTTGAGCACAATGAGCGGTGACTGAACTTCCTGTGTGTTCGTGGGCACTCCTCCGTTTTGTAATAGTTTCTTGTGCTTGTTAGTGTCCCTGTTTGTTTTAAATGCTATTGCGAGCTCAGGCAGTTCAGCCGGAGAGGACTTAAGTAATTAGCCGCCGCGTAGTGAACTTTATTTCCTCCTCAGGTCCTGACAAGGCCTGTCGCCCAGGAGGCAGTAAACGATGCTACTCGGCTTGAGGTTATAACACTGGCAGTGGGAGGACTGTCACGGTGGGTGGTAGCACATCAGGGTATTATACCTCAATCATATGTGTGTTATTGTGTTAACTGTTTTTCCTAGATGTGGTCGATTCTTCTGCAGCTGTGAGTGTTAAGTGCTGTCTAGATCATCTCCTTTGCATGTAGGTCGGTAAAACAGTCTGGCGACCTCAAATTAGTGTGACCTGGAGTTACGACTGTCATGAAAAGGGTGCAGGAGTCACAAGGGACCCTGTACACCCATTTTTGACCCCTGCACTGACTCCACGTAGAAGATGGCTCATTGAAGGTAGTCCAGGTACAGCAGCTTGGTGAGGGGGCTGGGATCTGCGGTCGTAGCAGAAATTGGCGACCTTGCCTTTTTTGTTGTCTTGTGTGAGCCCACATTCAGTGTAAGCCATGGAGGGCAGAACTGGTAGCAGGGGTGACTTGTGACTCGAGTCCCCTGCCTCTGCTGAGAGCGTCAGTGTAGATTTGGCCTAATTCGGTGTGAGGACACCTAGTCCCACACACAGCGTCTACAGACATGTTAGCCCTGCCTGCAACATTGCTGGTTTTTCCCAGACCAAAAGCATGTCTAAGGAATTGAGATTCAAACTGGAGATGAGGAGAATGGAGCTGGAAGCTGAAGCTGAGGAAAGGAGGTTGAAAACTGAAGAGGCTAGAGAAGCAAGGAAGCTTGAGGCCGATGAAAAGGTAAGGATATATGAGAAGGAAATGAAGATCCTTGAAGCTGAAAGAGAAAAGGAAAAAGCTGAAAAGAGTAGGATGTTTGAGTTGGAGAAGATTTCAATTGAAGTTAATTCACCTCATGGCTTGAATAGAGGAGGAGTTAAGGAGGATACAGTAGAAAGCCAGATGGTTAGGAGTTTAAAAGTTGATACCAGAGTTTGATGAGAAAAAGGTAATGGAGTGGTTTAGGAGATTTGAGAAGAAAGCTTCAGAATTTGATTGGCCTCAGGAGAGATGGGTTGGCATTGCGGCCAACATGTTGAAGGGTAAGGCCTTGAAGGTGTATGATAGGATGTCAGTAGAGGATTTGGAGGATTAGGAGGAGTTTAAGGCTGACATCATAAGAGCTTATGAGCTGCGGCCGGAGGCATACAGGCTGCAGTTCCGTGGAGGAAAGTAAAGTCCTAGTGACTCCTACCTTTAGTGTGCTCGCTATCTTGAGGAGACATTTGAAAAATGGATTGCTAGCGAACAGACCACCTCCTACCGTGAGTTAAAGAAAGTCATGGTAATGGGGCAGTTCAATGATGTGGTCGAGGAGTTAGTACCGCTGCTCCGTGAGAAAAGGTTCAAAAGCCTTAAGGAGGCTGGGACCTGGGCGGATGATCATATCATGGAGGTACGGGAGGTAAGCTGGACAGGGAGAAATGGTCAGGAGGCAAGTGGAGGTGGTAGTGTTGACCCAACAGGAAATCCTCGACACAGTGGTGGGGTTTGGAGATGTGTCTGCCCAGGAATTCATATAACTTCAGGCCTCTTTTTGACCCAAAGAGGGAAGCAATGGGGCGTATGATGCATAGCACCCCTAAATTTAATAACCAGTCTACCTGTTACCACTGCAGGGCTACGGAGCACTTCCGGCCCAATTACCTCAAGTTGATCACGCCTTCCGCCCCAAAGCCTCCTCAAAAACCAGTAGTAGCCTTGCTGGTCTGTCCAGACCAGGTTAAGGAGTGAATGGCCCAGTTCAGCGCCGCCGTTTCAGCGCCAGACTATTCAGCGCTGCCGTTTCAGCGCCAGACTATTCAGCGCTGCCGTTTCAGCGCCAGACTATTCATGGAGGGAGTTCCATGTTGATGAATGCAACATTCCTATTTCGCTTAGTAGTCGTCTGTCTGCTACTTCAGCATGGTTATTGGTTCCATCTTTTTCCTTGTAAAGTTCGTTGGTACAAGTTCCACATCTGTGTGGGAAAGAATGATTGTCTCCTCCCAGTTCCTCTTCGATGTGGATTATCTTCAAACCAATTTAAAAGCGAAACCAATTCCTCGGGCGAGGCCATAGCAAGAGCATCCACGTGATGGTCAATATCATCATTTGATACAAAAGAAAGTGCCATTACCATTTTAGTATTTAACGCAAAGTCGGGAATAATATTATATGAACCCATAAGACCCATACTTTTGATTTGTTTTAGTAAGTTTTGCGAGAAATGGAACAGACAGACTGATTTCTACATTAGGGAAAGCAGGTAATCATGGTTGCAAAAGCTGCATACTCAAAATCACAGTTTACGACATCGGGGCGTGCATTTGGTACCATCTCCTTAACCATAAGTTACACTTTGCTTATTCTGTAAGAGTGCATTTAGTACAGAGAGCACGCCCCCATGTTTCTTGACCAGAATTATATACACGATGAAATAAATGTGGTGCAATCGCAAATCTTCCATCAACATACCAAATGCCTGAAGTTGCTAGATGTTCCAACCAGCTCTCTCTTCCAAAAATAATAATTCTATCGTTGTCCGTTCCTCTATCCATCAAACAAAAAAATTTCCTCTATTCCTGGTGCCGGCTTGCATATTTTGTATTCGTGAGGCAATTCTAACTCCTGAACAGAACTTGGATTATCAGGAACTTGGTTGACTTCATCCCGTTTCCGCCGAATGATTTTACGCATTGCTTGCCTATTATGTAATTGTGCAATGCCAGCTTGAGACATATTTTCCATGCACTTGTTAATAATAATGCTTGGAGGCTCACATGTCTTCTCAGCTCGATATCTTGCATCTGTTTTTGCTTTTTCCACCTCAACTTCAACTGCAGATGGGGGATGGGTATGTTCGTTAATCTTCTTATTTACGGTTCCCTCTAATGTAAGAATTCTGGCTTTACATCTTCCATCTTCATGGCATCGCCAAAACAACATTATTCTGTGATTTACTTAATTTATCAAATCGATATAGATATCTTTCATGAGAGAATTTCACTCTTCCTCTCTTGCTTTGCATTGATTGCGCCATGGGTTAAACTTTGAAATTTTGAGTCTAACAGAAATCAAAATAGCAGGCATCAGCTCCAAAAGCGAACAATACAGAGGTGAGGAGCAGGCAGGCAGAGGCAGGAACAGGCAAACACAGGCAGGAGCCGGCAAGAACAGGCAGTCAAGTAGCGTTCCACACCCAGCTATAGCACGGTCTGTTGCTGGTAAGCTGAACCAAAACACTTTACCCCACGAAAATGGAGGGGGTTGGAGAAGGAGGGGGGGGATAAAGAGGAGCTTTTGCCAGATATATAATAATGGCCAAATCTTTACTATTTTGTTTAATAGTTTAGCACACACACACACACACACACACACACACACACACACACACACACACACACACACATATATATATATATATATATATATATATATATATATATATATATATATATATATATATATATATATATATATATATATATATATATATATATATATATATATATATATTATTTGAGATCATTTCTATTATCTACAAAGATGGTAATGATATCCTTAATATGCAAACATAGAGACATTACCTGTTTCGTTCTTTTAAGACAAGCGATTACTTTCTATAAATGTCAAACGTCATAATTATTTTGTCATTAATGGGTAAACTGTCTGCACCTTGTTTCCTCCTCATCTTTAATTCAAAGATAATACGAACGGCAAAGACACCTATTATGGCTAATGAGAAGCGCAGAAGCGTTGAATGCCCTGACGCTGAATAGTCTGGCGCTGAAACGGCGCTGAAACATTGGCGCTGAAACGGCGGCGCTGAATGGTACCGTACCCAGCATGGACGGTGACTGGTCGGGAGAGTCAGCGTGCTGGCCAATCATTGAGGGACCGACATTGTGTATGGAGCTGTGGCAGCCCCCAGGAGAAAGAGAGAGAGAGCCGAGAGAAAGCGAAGCCCAAGAGAGAGAGAGAGAGAGAGAGAGAGAGAGAGAGAGCCCATTCTTTGCTTATGCCACACTCCAACGTAAGATAGCAGTGAATCCCAAGAGAAGGAGAGAGCGCCCATTCCCTGTCTACGGAAGACCTGTGGACCTGTGCAGCGTTGTTGACGAGCTGTGACTACTGTGACTTCAGTGTGCTGCTGTACTATGCCTCTGTTCTGTGAGGTGGGATGCGCTACCCAGCGATAGAGACGCTTTACAGAGTGATGCCGGTGGTGCGATCCTTACTTGTACTGTAGCGTGTTAGTGTGCCTTCTGTTCTGTGGTACTGCTCGGTGCGGACAATAAAGACGGGAGTGCCAGTGAGACGGTGTTTTGTTGTCCTTCTTCCCTTTCAATAGTCTCTTGAGTCCAGACGGGTGTCTCACACCCACTAGATAAACAAGCCGGACTACGACAGCAGTGGTGGATTCTTGTTGTGTGTACTGACCGGCTTGGGTTACTGCAGTGTTAACTTTGTACCTGAAGACGTCTGAAGGCCGGAAGGGGCGTGCACAACAATTTGATGTCAGGAGTGGGATTTGTGAACTGTGCTGTTCATACTTTGGCTGGTGAGGTGCCGGGCAGGCGAGCACGATGTCTGACTCAGAGGACAGAGATGCTGAGAGGGTGAAAAAGAACAATGTCCAGCAGCTGCAAGAGGAACTAAAGAGCATGTTTGTTGCGATGGCACAACAAATGAATGAGCTGGCACTGAAAATTAATGAAAAACTGATGTGCGGGCACAGCAAATGAATGAGAAACTGGATGCGATGGCACATCAAATGAACGAGTAGGCACTGTGTGCTAGGTAATATATGAACTTCTATTTTCGTGCAGAGGTGGTGACCAAGGAAACACGGTAGTAAAATTCAGCTGTAAATATATTAATATAATGATAATGTACAATAATTATTGAACCTGCCAGCAAGTCGCATGTCCGTCACCGAGGCCAGGCAGACGAGGACTACGCATGTCCGCCAGCAAGGCTGGGCGGACACGGACTACTCAGTGGGGTGGTTGCTGGGCCTGACGGCTCAGGTCACAGCCGAGGCTGGCGTCCAGAGACAAAGTGGTAAGAGTTGACCTCCCACTTGGTGATAGCCAAGGCGGCCAGAGGCTGGTGTCAGGTCCCAGGGGAAGGGCGCGCCATTGAATCTAGGCGGCAAAGGGTGTGGGCGTGTTTCTCCACATCAGCACAATGTTCGGCCACCCTTCTAGGCATGCCCTCATGCCTACAAAACATATGGGGTAATGCAAGTACACTGAAGCACATAATTGACATTTAATACGCTCTTATCTGCATAAGATACGTGATGTATTCACTATGGCCAATCGCAAGGCTCACAGAACAATAACGTCAGCAAAGAGAGTACGCACTGTCGAATCACAAAACTCATATAGCAGAGACGTCAGAAAAGAGCACAGTGGCCAAACACAAAACTCACACTAGCTATGACGTCAGCACAGCGAATCACAGGCCAAGAAAAACTAGGATAACACTAGAGGCCATAAAACGATAGAACAAGGCGTTTTTATGCAAAATAAATTGCAAAATAAAAATACACTGCAAAGATCGTACTGCGGCCCAAATAACGCACATGATGGCTAAAAAAAAAAATTTCAATTGTGGTGGGTCGTGGTCGATTATGCACTGGAAGCCACGATCAGGATAGACCACACGGACAGGAAACACCAAACATTGCAGAAGATTGGCTGCTGAAAAGTTCTTTTCTTAAGTCTTGAAACGACAAGAACTCAGCTTAGATCACTCGAGATGCGTTCGATGTTGGCTTGAAGTCGTACTGGAACAGGTTGGTGGGACAGTCTTGGCAAAAGCTTGAAAGAGGCCCTAAAAGCAGCTGAAGAAAGCACCATAGACGTGTAGTAGCGTAGCAGTTTGCGTCGGTGACGGCTTAGCAGGTAACACGGAAGCGATGAAGGTACCTGGAGTAGCTGGCGACGAGCAGGCAGGACACGTGGGCCAGGAGGACTGGTAGAGTCGACTCCTTCCACCGCGGTCACCATTTTTATGCACTAGTAAATCTTGTCACTTCTAGTACTACGTAGATGATTGTACCTAGGATGAAAGTAAACTCGTAGTAAAAGCAGATCTAGATATATTAATAAAATAAACTGTACAAAGTAAATAAGTAGATGCCTGCAAGCCATATGTCCGCCACCGAGGCCAGGCATACACTGACTCCCGATGATGGGGTGGTTGCTAGGACTGCCGGCTCAGGTCACTGCCGGGGATGGTGTCTGGAGACAAAGGGGTGAGGGCTGACCTCACTCCCACGTGGTGATAGCCAAGGCGGCCAGAGGCTAGCGTCAGGTCCCAAGGGAAGGGCACGCTCTCTCTCTCTCTCTCTCTCTCTCTCTCTCTCTCTCTCTCTCTCTCTCTCTCTCTCTCTCTCTCTCTCTCTCTCTCTTCTTCGTCTCACTATCTTCTCATCTCCTCATCTTCTTCCTCCTTCCCACTAGTCCCCTTAAAAATTTTTACAACACAACAAAAGTTTTCAATGAAGTCCAAGAAAATCTTTGCAGCAAGCAAGCCGAGAAGTGCAGATTTCAAGAGCATCTGTCCATCGAATTTTAAGGCAATTGAGCTGGAAAAGCTATATTCCTACATTGATGCATGCTATCAATGACAATGATCCAGATAGAAGAATAGAGTATTACGAATGGTGCTTGGCAAAATGCTCAGAAGATACACATTTTCTAATAAAGGGTGTGTGGAGCGATGGGGCTACATTCAAATTAAACGGTACAATTAACCGTCATAGCTGCACATACTGGGTGCATGAAAATCTGCATGTTACAATGAAAAAAAAAAATATTTATCAGGGATTATAGTGTGGTGTGGTATTACATCAAGATAATTAGTTGGACCATCCTTTTTTGATGGTACAGTGACTGATCGCGTTTACTTGAACGTACTTCTATGTCATGTCATGCTAACCATTAGAAATATCTTTGAAGATGAGGAATATTTGTCATGCCAACCATTAGAAATGTCTTTGAAGATGAGGAGTATTTTTTTTCCAGGAAGATGAGCACTCCCACACTACCATCGTGAAGTACAGCACAATCCTACCTTAACGAGATCTTGCCAAACAGATGGATTGGAAGAAAAGGCTTTGTAGAATACTCACCTTGTTCGCCGGAACTCGCCCATTTATTTATTTATTTATTTATTTTATTTATTTATTTTTTTTTTTTTGTTCTTATTGGGATACTTGAAAGATAAAACTTATGCTACAAAACCTGCAACAATTGCTGAATTGAGATTCCATTGAACTCACTCAGACTAGCTTACAAAAATAAAATGGTTGTCTTCAGAAAATAGTTGTGATTAAACTATCATGAAATTCTTCAACTAAACAACATGTGGGACACAAAATGAAAAAAAAGAGAAAGAAAACTGGAAATACTTAAAATCAAATGAGGAAAAACATTTTTACCGTAAGTTGAAACGAGCAGCCAGAAAGTTATATCGCCCCTCGTACATTTGCGTACATTTCGTGCATCTCTTGTGTGTATTTTTTTTTTTTTTTTTTTTCATGTAGGAGGGACACCGGCCAAGAAAAAAAATCCAAAAAAAATAAAAAAAAGTTCACTGAAATGTCGGACTAGGGTCCAAAGCAGTAGTAATAATTGAAGGATAAATGTCTTGAAACCTCCCTCTTGAAAAAGAATTTCAGTCATAAGCAGGCGGAAATACAGGAGGCAGAATATTCCAGAGTTTACCAGGGAAAGGGATGAATAATTGAGAATACTGGTTAACTCTTGCATTAGGGAGGTGGACAGAATACGGATGAGAGAAAGAAGAAACTCGTCTTCAGCGAGGCCACGGGAGAAGGGGAGGCATGTAGTTAGCAAGATCAGAAGAGCAGTTACTCGTAGCATGAAAATAGCTGTAGAAGATAGGAAAATATGCAACATTGTAGTGATGAGAAAGAGGCTAAAGACAGTCAGTTAAAGGAGAGGAGTTGATGAGATGAAAAGTTTTTGGTTGCACCCTGTCTAGAAGAGCGGTATCAGCGGAACCCTCCGGGATGCGATGCAAACTCCATACATAAGAGGATAAGATCCCTGTAGAGAGTTAGCAGCTGGAAGTGTGAGAAAAACTGGCAGAGACGTCTTAGAACACCAAACTTCATAGAAGCTGTTTTAGCTAGAAATGAGGTGTGAAGATTCCAGTTTAGATTATAAGAAAAAGGACAGACCGAGGATGTTTTGTGTAGAAGAGAGGGACACTTGAGTGTCATTGAAGAAGAGGGGATAGTTGTCTGGAAGGTTGTGTGAGTTGTTGTGAGGAAGAATTGAGTTTTTGAGGCATTGAACAATACTAAGTTTGCTCTGCCCCAATCAGAAATTTTAGAGAGATCAGAAGTTAGGCGTTGTGTGGTTTCCCTGCGTGAACTGTTTACTTCCTGAAGGGTTCGACGTATGCGAAAAGACATGGAAAAATGCAGAGTGGTATCATCAGCGTAGGAGTGGATAGGACAAGAAGTTTGGTTTAGATCATTGATGAATATTAGGAAGAGAGTTGGTGACAGGACAGAAACCTTAGGAACACCACTGTTAATAGATTTTGGAGAACAGGGACAGTCTACCACAGCAGCAATAGAACGGTCAGAAAGGAAACTTGAGATGAAGTTACAGAAAGAAGGATAGAAGCAGTAGGAGTAAAGTTTGGAAATCAAAGCTTTGTGCCAGACTCTTAAAAGCTTTTGGTATGTCTAAGGCAACAGCAAAAGTTTCACCAAAATTTCTAAAAAAAGAATGACCAAGATTCCGTAAGGAAAGCCAGATGACCAGTAGAGCGACCTTGACTGGTGATCAGATGGAAGGTTGTGAAGTGATAAATGTTTAAGAATCTGTCTTTTTTTTTTTTTTTTTATGTAGGAGGGACACAGGCCAAGGTCAACAAAAACCTAATGAAAAAAAAAAAAAAGCCTACTGAATTGGCGGTCCCTGAATAGGGTCCGAAGCGGTAGTCAATAAGTGAAGGATAAGTATCTTGAAACTTCCCTCTTGAAGGAGTTCAATTCAAAGAAAGGTGGAAATACAGAAGGAGGCAGGGAGTTCCAGGGCTGAATGTAGGCAAACTTCCAGCAAGAAGAAAAGACGAAAATCTTGAGAGATTTTGATACTTTCTATTAATGAAGGATCTTTTGGCTAGTTAGAAAACAGACTTGGCATGGTTTCAGGCAAAAATATAAAGTGCATGAGATTCTGGTGATGGAAGGCTTAAGTATCTTTTGTGGGCCACCTCTCTATCGTGTATATCACGAGAACAGGCTGTTTTAAACCAAGGTTTGGAAGCTTTAGGTCGAGAAAAAGATTGAGAAATGTACGTTTCTATGCCAGACACTATCATCTCTGTTATGCGCTCGGCACTCAGAGACGAGTCTCTGTCACTGAAGCATTCATTCTAAGGAAAACAGCAAAATATCTCTTCGGGTCCTTCCAACTAGCAGAGGCAAAACGCCAGAGACACCTCCGCTTTGGGGGATCCTGAGGAGGGAATGAAGCGATAGGACAAAATACAGATATGAGCTTGCGAGCTCAACGGAGAAGACAGGGAAACACCATAAGCAGAAAGATTAGAGTTAAAAAAAGGTCAAGAATGTTGGGCGTATAATATTATGCAAGACGGTCAGGAAAATGAGTAGGGTGTTGCACCAATTGCTCTAGGTCGTGGAGGATAGCAAAATTAAAGGCTACTTCACCAGGATGGCCAGTAAAGGGAGAGGAAAGCCAAAACTGGTGGTGAACACTCAAGTCTCCAAGAATGAAAATCTCCCCAAAAAGGGAAGAGAGAATGTGCTCCACTTTGGAAGTTAAGTAGTCAAAGAATTTCTTATAGTTAGAGGAGTTAGGTGAGAAGTATACAGCACAGATAAATTTAGTTTGAGAGTGACTGCAGTCGTAGCCAGATGTTGGGAAATTCGGAAGATTAAAGTGCGTGGGTACGAGAGCAGGTTGAGTCGCTGCGCACATAGGTGCAAAATCTAGCTTTGAATTTAAAATGAGGATATAGGTAGGAGGGAAAAGAAAAGGGATTACTCTCAGTTGCCTCAGACACCTGTGTTTCAGTGATGAAAAGAAGATGAGGTTTAGAAGAGAAGAGGTGGTGTTCTACAGATTGAAAATTAGATCTAAGACCGCAAATGTTGAAGAATTTAATGAAAAAAAAGTTGAGAGGGATGTTAAAACATTTAGGATCGTTATCAGAAGAGCAGTCCGACCTGGGGATATTTGTGGTCCCCTCCCCAAATGAGTATATATATACGAGTATATATATATATATATATATATATATATATATATATATATATATATATATATATATATATATATATATGATCATCTATTATAATTATTATTATTATTATTATTATTATTATTATTATTATAATTATTATTATTATTATCATTATTATTATTGTTATTTTATTAATTATTATCTGTTTATTTATTTACTTTATTTATTATTTAGTTATATATTTTTTTTTATTTATTTATTTATTTTTATTTATTTATTTATTTATTTTTGCAGAGAGCAGTAAGCAGCGCTCGGTGTGAAACGTTTCCGCGCGCAATATTCTTGTGGCATTATTCGCATTCCAGCGATTCCGTGGCAGTAGATGCAAATTAATTAATGATTTAAAAAAAAAAAAAAAGGGTTTCATTGTGTTTGACAGAGACATGCAAAACGTTTCCTTTTAAGATAAAATTGTAGTTGGAACAGTAAAGGCCGTACGTTTACCTAATGTGTTTATTTTCCCTTTGGTTCCTGTATATTTCCTAAAGCATAATCACACACACCTTGCGATAACTTATGCATCGCGAAGCCACACTTTCTGCATCAGTTAAGCGGGATGGTTTCTGGAACACGAGGAAGGGAATGCGGAAGTGGGAGCAGAGTGGCTAGCGCGCGAAGAAGTGAAGTCGGATCCTCCCCGAGATCTGCCTGAAACTGGCCATGGTATGCGAGATTGTTGAGCAATCACAGGTTCCAAGCATGTCTCCATCATGGGTGTGATGAAGCCTATGATAATTCAGGAACTATGCCAAGAAACCCATCAAGTAACCAAAAGAAATGAGGTTTGAGGGATTACAGCTTTTAAATTTTAAAATAAAAAAATAATGATGATAATAATAATAATACGTAATAATAATAATAATAATAATAATAATAATAATAATATTATTATTATTATTATTATTATTATTATTATTATTATTATTATTATTATTATTTTATTATTATTATTATTATTATTATTATTTTATTATTATCATTATTATTATTGTCCTCATCGTTTGCTTCACACCTCAGCTTTAACGTATTTTGTGAGCTTTGGCCACGTTGTAATGTGGATCCTTATTTCATCTCACTTCTGGATAGGAGGGAAAGCAGATAAGTTGGGCAATTGATAGGGAATGGGACTGTGAGAATAAAGAGAAGAGAACAAAGCGAGTCAGGTCCCTGGTGATGAAAAATAAATAAATTGCATCACACAACAGAACAGAGGTAGAGACCGGGGTAGTGGGAAGGGAGAGCCGCGAGGCCTTGTAGATTGACAACGCTCGATCTTCCCTGGTGTTCCGTGAATCCCAAAGATCCGAGGAAGCTTATGTGTATGGTAATGTGACTTTCCTCTCCGCGTGGCGCTGCTGAAATTGAGCCAGCGTGAGATGAATAACACGGGTGCTGATCTTTTCTAATGCTCTGTAGGTCTAAATATCAGTGGACAAAGTAATTTTCATTGCATAATGTTTTTACTCATGATGCTAATCAATGGAATATTTTACGTTGGAAGAAGTCGCTTTGTCTCTGATTAAATTGCAAAACCAGAAATAAAGAGTACCTGTGTAAGGTTCCTTTTCATATCAATCATGTTGTTTCCGGAGATGACAGAGGAAGATACTGCTAGAAAGCTTGAAGCCTGCCAGGGAAATTCAGATCAACTTGTGTATACAAGTGTTGAAGCATATAAAAAATCTCAACGCTTTTATTTATTTATCTATTTAAAAAAAAAGGTCTCTCTCTCTCTCTCTCTCTCTCTCTCTCTCTCTCTCTCTCTCTCTCTCTCTCTCTCTCTCTCTCTCTCTCTCTCTCTCTGACTTAGTTTTTTTTCTTTTATGTAGGAGGGACACCGGCCAAGGGCAACAACAATCAAATAAAAAAAAAAGCCGAAGCGGTAGTCAAAAATTGAAGGATAAGTGTCTTGAAACCTCCCTCTTGAAGGAATTTAAGTCATAGGAAGGTGAAAAATAAAGAAACAGGCAGGGAGTTCAGAGTTTACCAGAGAAAGGGATGAATATTTGAGAACACTGGTTAACTCTTGCATTAGGGAGGTGGACAGAATAGGGGTGAGAGAAAGAAGAGTCTTGTGTAGCGAGGCCGCGGGAGAGGGGAGGTATGCAGTTAGCAAGATCAGAAGAGCAGTTAGCATGAAGATAGCGGTAGAAGATAGCAAGAGATGCAACACTGCGACGATGACAAAGAGGCTGAAGACAGTCAGTTAGAAACCAAGAGTTGGTGAGACGAAAAGCTTTAGATTCCACCCCTGTCTAAAAGAGCGGTATCATTGGAAACCCTCGGACATGTTAATCGTACTCCATACATGGACGGATAAGTCCCTTGTACAAAGTTAGCAGCTGGTGGCGGTGAGAAAAATTAGCGGGGACATTTCAGAAACCTTAACTTCACAGAAGCTGTTTTAGCTTCTGAGACTCTGTTTTAGCTTAGAGATGAGATTTGAAGACAGTTGAGTGTCATTGAAGAAGGGGGATAGATGTCTGGAAGGTTGTGTCGAGTTGATAGATGGAGGAATTGAGTTTTTGAGGCATTGAATAATACTAAGTTTGCTCTGCCCTAATCAGAAATTTTAGAAAGATCAGAAGTCAGACATTCTGTGGCTTCCCTGCATGAAATGTTTACTTCTTGAAGGGTTCTGCGTCTGTGAAAAGACGTGGAAAAGTGCAGGGTGGTACCATCAGCGTAGGAGTGGATAGGACAAGAAGTTTGGTTTAGAAGGTCATTGATGAATAACAAGAAGAGAGTGGGTGACAGGACAGAACCCTGAGGAACACCACTGTTAATAGATTTAGGAGAAGAACAGTGGCCGTCTACCACAGCAGCAATAGAAAGGTCAGAGAGGAAACTTGAGTTGAAGTTAGAGAGGGAAGGATAGAAACCGTAGGAGGGAGGTTTGGAAATCAAAGCTTTGAGCCAGACTATCAAAAGCTTTTGATATATCCAAAGCAAGAGCAAGCGTTTTACCAAAATCTCTAAAAGAGAATGACCAAGACTCAGAAAGGAAAGCCAGAAGATTACCAGTAGAGTGGTCCTGAGAGAATCCATACTGGCGATCAGATAGAAGATTGTGAAGTTTAAGAATCTTTCTGTTGAGGATAGATTTAAAAAAAACTTTAGATAGGAAGGAAATTAAAACAATAGGACGGTAGTTTGAGGGATTAAAACGGTCACCCTTTTTAGGAACAGGCTGAATGTAGGCAAACTTCCAGCAAGATGGAAAGCTAGATGTTGAAAGAGTTTGACCAGGGAAGGTGCAAGCACAGAGGCGCAGTTTCGGAGAACAATAGGAGGGACCCCATCAGGTCCATGAGCCTTCCGAGGGTTTAGTCCAGCGAGGGCTTGGAAAACATCATTGCGAAGAATTTAAATTTAACATGAAATAGTCAGAGGATGGAGGAGAGGGAGGAACAAACCCTGAATCTTTGTTAGCAAAGGTTTGAGCGAGGAGTTCAGCTTTAGCGATAGATGTGACAGCCATGGTTAAAATTTGGTTGAAATAAAGAAGGGAAAGAAAAAGAAGCAAATTTATTGGAGATGTTTTTTGGTTAGGTACTAGAAGTCACGACGGGAGTTAGATCTTGAAAGATTTTGACATTTTCTATCAATGAAGAAGTATTTCGCTAGTTGGAGAACAGACATGGCGTGGTTCCAGGCAGAAATAAAAACTGCATGAGATTCTGGTGATGGAAGACTTACGTACTTTTTGTGGGCCACCTCTCTCTATAACGAATAGCACGAGAACAGGCTGTGTTTAACCAACGTTTCAAAGGTTTAGCTCGAGAAAAAGGGTGAGAAATGTACGCCTCCATGACAGACACTTTCACCTCTGTTATCCGCTCAGCACACAGAGACGGGTCTCTGTCACGGAAGCATAGTCTTTCCAAGGGAAATCAGCAGGTCTCCCCAATTAGCAGAAGGAAAACGCCAGAGGCACCTCCACTTACGGGGATCCTGAGGAGGGATCGGAGCGATAGGGCAAGATACAGATATGAGATTGTGAACTCAACGGAAAAGAGAGGGTAACACCATAAGCAGGTTAGAGGTTAGGAAAAAGGACAAGAATATTGGGCGTGTCTCCAAGACAGTCAGGAATACGAGTAAGGTGTTGCACCAATTGCTTTAGGTCGTGAAGGATAGCAAAGTTGAAGGCTAGTTCACCAGGTTGGTCAGTGAAGGGAGAGGAAAGCCAAAGCTGGTGATGAACATTGAAGTCTCCAGAAATGGAGATCTCTGCAAGAGGGAACAGAGTCAGAATGTGCTCCATTTTGGAAGTTGAGTAGTCAAAGAATTTCTTATAGTCAGAGAAGTTAGATGAGATGTATACAACTTAAATATATTTAGTTTAAGAGTGACTCTGTAGTCGTATTCAGATGGTGGAAAACTTGTAAGACTCAAGAGCGTGGGCACGAGACCAAGTTGAATCATTGCGCACATAAACGCAACATCCAGCTTTGGATTGAAAATGAGGGTAGGGAAAGTAGGAGGGGACAGAAAAGGAGCTGGTGTCAGTTGCCTCAGACACCTGTGTTTCAGTTCTACAGATTGAAAATTAAATCTAAGAGTGCGAATGTTGCAGGAGTTAATGAAGAAAAAGTTAAGGGGGTGTCAAGACACTTAGGGTCGATACCAGAAGAGCAATCCGATTTGGGAACATTTGTGGTCCCCTCCCCAGATGGGGACTCCGAGGCCGGTGTAGGAGCCGCCATGATAATTTTTAATTTTGAGTGAAAGGTGAGTCTGCAATTAGGTGCTTTTAGTTTTGTATGAAGAAAGTGTGTGTGTGTGTGTGTGTGTGTGTGTGTGTGTGTGTGTGTGTGTGTGTGTGTGTGTGTATGTCTCTCTCTCTCTCTCTCTCTCTCTCTCTCTCTCTCTCTCTCTCTCTCTCTCTCTCTCTCTCTCTCTCTCTCTCTCTCTCTCTCTCTCTCTCTCTGTGTGTGTGTGTGTGTGTGTGTGTGTGTGTGTGTGTGTGTGTGTTCCATGTATCCATCTATGAGGCCTGCTTCTGAGATTTCAAAGGCATATCTTGGCATACATATTTAACCATGCATATTTCCTTTCTAGTATTCAGATTTCTACTTCCTTGAATCACGTCTTGCCTTTTCATTTGTTATGATTCGGGCAACCTCCCACAATTACGTATCATTTCCATACACATCACAGTTATTTCATCTGTCACCTCAGCCGGTTCGCTACACACAGGCATCCCTGTTTATTAATCAGTGTTTAATTTCTCTCAATATAATATCTAGTACTCTTCATACTTGTCCCTCATTGTATCCTTTCTCATCCCTTTAATCTCGTGTTTCTTCCCTTGTATTTTTATTTTTCGGACACACACACACACACACACACACACACACACACACACACACACACACACACACACACACATATATATATATATAATATATATATATATATATATATATATATATATATATATATATATATATATATATATATATATATATATATATATATATATATATATATATATATATATATATATATATATATATATATATATATATATATATATATATATATATACTCGTATATATAATTATTATGTAGGAGGGACACTGACAAAGGGCAACACAAATCCAATAAGTAAAAAAGCCCAATGAGATGCTAGTCCCAATAAAGGGTCCAAAACGGTAGTCAGAAACTGAAGGATAACGGTCTTGAAACCTCCCTCTTGAAGGAAATCAAGTCATAGGAAGGTGGAAATACAGAAGCAGGCAGGGATTTCTAGACTTTACCAGAGAAAGGGATGAATAATTGAGAATACTGGTTAACACTTGCATTAGAAAGATGGACAGAATAAGGGTGAGAGAAATAAGACTGCCTTGTGCAGCGAGGCCGCGGGAGGAGTGGAGTTAAGATCAGAAGAGCAGTTACCATGAAAATAGCGGTAGAAGACAGCTAGAGATGCAACATTTCGGCGATACGGGAGAGGCTGAAGACAGTCAGTTAGAGGAGATGAGTTGATGAGACGAAAAGCTTTTGATTCCACCGTCTAGAAGAGCGGTATGAGTGGAACCCCCCCCATCCCCCAAAGACATGTGAAGCATAATCCTACATGGACGGATAAGGCCCTTGCACAGAGTTAGCAGCTGGTGATAGATGTTTAAGAATCTTCCTGTTGAGGATAGATTAAAAAACCTTAGATAGGCACAAAATTAAAGCAATAGGACGGTAGTTTGGGGGATTAGAACGGTCACCCTTTTTAGGAACAGAATGAATGTAGGCAAACTTCCAGCAAGAAAGAAAGGTAGATGTTGACAGACAGAGCTGAAAGAGTTTGACTAGGCAAGGTCCAAGCACGGAGGCACAGTTTCGGAGAACAATAGGAGGGACCCATCAAGTCCATAAGCCTTCCGAGGGTTTAGGCCAGCGAGAACATGGAAAACATCATTACGAAGAATTTTAATAGGTAGCATGAAGTACTGAGAGGGTGGAGGAAAGGGAGGAAAGAGCCCAGAATTGTCCAAGGTAGAATTTGTAGCTAAGGTTTTAAAGAGTTCAGCTTTAGAAATAGATGTCATAGCAGTGGTGCCATCTGGTTGAAATAAAGGAGGGAAAGAAGAAGAAGCAAGGTTATTGGAGATATTTTTGGCTAGATGCCAGAAGTCACGATAGAAGTTAGACCTTGAAAGATTTTGACATTTTCTGTTAATGAAGGAGTTTTTGGTTAGTTGGAGAACAGACTTGGCATGGTTCCGGGCAGAAATATAAAGTGCATGAGATTCTGGAAATGAAAGGCTTAAGTACCTCTTGTGGGCCACCTCTCTATCATGTATAGCACGAGAACAAGGTTTGGAAGGTTTAGGTCGAGAAAAATAGTAAGGAATGTGCCCCTCCATGTCAAACATTATCGCCCCTGTTATGCGCTCAGCACACAGAGATGGGTCTCTGACACGGGAACAGTAGTCATTCCAAGAAAAATCAGCAAAATACCTCCTCATGTGCCCCCAACTAGCAGAGGCAAAGCACCAGAGGCACCTTCGCTTAGGGGAGTTCCTGAGGAGGGATTGGAGCGATAGGACAAGATACAGATATGAGATTGTAGTCGGAGGAGCCCAACGGAGAATAGAGGGTGACAGCAGAAGCAGAAGGATTAGAGGTCAGGAAAAGGTCAAGAATGTTGGGCGTATCTCCAAGACGGTCAGGAATGCGAGTAGGATGCTGCACCAATTCCTCTAGGTCATGGAGGATAGCAAAGTTGAAAACTAGTTCACCAGGATGGTCAGTGAAGGGAGAGGAAAGCCAAAGCTGGTAGTGAACATTGAAGTCTCCAAGAATGGAGATCTCTGCAAAAAGGGAAGAGAGTCAGAATGTGCTCCACTTTGAAAGTTAAGCAGTCAAAGAATTTCCTATAGTCAGAGGAGTTAGGTGAGAGATATACAGCACAGATAAATTTAGTATGAGAGTGACTCTTTAGTCGTAGCCAGATGCTGTAAAACTCGGAAGATTCAAGAGCGTGGGCACGACAGCAGGTTAAATCGTTGTGCACATAAACGCAACATCCAGCTTTGGATCGAAAATGAGGATAGAGAAAGTAGGAGGAAAAAGGAAAGGGGCTACTGTCAGTTGCCTCAGACACCTGAGTTTCAGTGAGGAAAAGAAGATGAGGTTTAGAAGAGGAGAGGTGGTGTTCTACAGATTGAAAATTAGATCTTAGACCACGAATGTTGCAGACGTTAATGAAGAAAAAGTTGAGGGGGGTATCAAGACACTTAGGGTCATCGTCAGAAAGGCAGTCCTACCTGGGGACATTTGTGGTCCCCTCCCCAGATGGGGACTCCGAGGCTGGTGTAGGAGTCGCCATGAATTTTTAAATTTTGAGTAAAGGGTGTGTCTGTGTTATTGGGTGCTTGTAGTTTTGTGTGGAGGAAGAGAGTTGTCTTTAGAGGGTAGGCTGTGACTGCCCCCTTGTGTTGTGAGACACAAAGGGAAACATTCAGTGAGGTCACAGCTGAAATTAATGATAAGTTCACAGCACCCCCTGATCCAGTGCTTTAGACCTCACTGAGAGTAATTATCGTTTTCGGCAGAGGTTGAATTTCTTAGAAACAAACATGATGATTTACTTGGTTATCATCTGGCTGCATCAATACTGCTCCTATTCTAACCTGGCTGGCATTAACAGCCAAAGCAAAGGTCTGAGAGAAATCACGTGCCATCAATACAGGTAAGCTCAACAGCACAGCCTTCAACTCCACCAAGGCTCCCTCACATTCTTCGGTCCACTCCCAACGACTCTTCTGTAAGAGGTCGGTTAGAGGGGCAAGTAGGGTCGACGGTAGTAGCCCACTACCCCCGAGGAACTTCTGGAGAGCACAGCAACAGGACAGGGCGGGGAACCGCCTGATCACCTCTATGGCTTCAGGAGTGGTCACACAGCCATGACCCACCACATATCCCAGGTATTGGACACGAGCTTTAACTAACTCACACTTATCGATGTTGACGACTAACCCCGACTCATGGAGTTGTGCAAACAGCGCCTCCACGTTGGTGAGGTGATCTTGCCAGGTCCTGTCATAAATTACTACATCATTATTATAGATGACACAGTGGGGTAAGCCCTCTACAACCCGGTCCATCAACCATTGGAAGGTGGCCAGGGCATTTTTGAGGCCATAAGACATGACCTGGCACTGATAGACAGCACCGTTGGCCACAAAGCTGGCGATCTCCTTGGCCCGGTCCTTCAAAGGGACTTACCAGTAACTGTTGACAAGGTCGATTTTTGTAATAAACGTGGCCGTCTAAATGCGATCCACTGAATCGTCTACTCTGGGCAGGGGATAAGTGTCAACCTTCGAGAGGGAGTTAACTTTTCTGAAGTCGATACAGAACCTGACCCGGTCATCAGGTTTCGGCTGGAGGGTGACAGGTGAACTCCATACACTATCAACCCTTTTAATTAGCCCATGCTTCAGCATTTAGTCTAATTCCACTCCCAACAACTGCTGTTTGTGGGGATTCACACGGTAGGGTGATAGTTTCACAGGAACAGCATTGCCCACATTAATATAGTGCTCAACAAGAGCTGTCCTTCCTGGAATACAGCGAAAGACTGATGGATATTTTCCCAACCGATCCAATATTTCCTGCTGGCACATCCCATCCAAATGTCTCAGTTTCTTCTCCAGGAGCTGTGCACTATTATCTTCTCAATGCTCCGTGTGAACACTTGGCTCGGGGCCAAGATCATCAGGTCCCTCTCCTTCATTTCTCAAAAATAAAACTAAAGGCGCCTCTTCCACTGCAGAAACTAAAGAGCCTGGCTGGCTATTCTTCCAATAATAAGGCTTCAACATATTAACATGGCAAAGCTGAGCCTGCTTTCGCCGGTTTAGAGTGGCAACCAGATAATCTATTTCACCCACACGCCTCTCCACTACATAGGAACCACTGTAACGAGCAGCCAGCGGCTGTCCCAGAGTCGGGAGTAACACAAGCACTTCATCCCCAGGGGCAAAACTTGGTCTTCCGGTCATAGTACATCTTCATGTGCTTCTGAGCCTGGCCTAGGTGCAAACGAGCCATCTCGAGTGCTTTCATTAATCTCTCCCGTGTGCACATCACCATGTTGAACAAAGATTCCGGAGGACCAGACTGGGGGCAGCACCAGGCATCTGGAACCACATCCAACGGGCCATGCACACGGTGCTCGAACACCAACAGGTTCGGCGAGAACCCCAACGACTCAGTAGGCGCCTCTCACACAGCAAACATTACATAAGGGACCGCCTCATCTCAGTTCTTGTCATGATCCAGACAAAAAGTTGTCAACATGGTTCAACATGGTTTCACATGGTGGTGCCGCTCCTAGTGACCGAGGGTGTGATAGTCCAAGGTAGTCCAAAATGAGTAAAAAATTGGAGAAGAGCCTTGAGTACCACTTTGAAATGGATACTTCTGATGGGTATGGCTTCTGGCTTTCTCGTGGTGACATCCATTATAGTCAGCAGGTACTTATAGCCTTCTCGAGAAGGGGGAGAGGACCCACAATATCAATAAGTACTCGGGTGAAGGGAGGGGTGAATATAAGTACTCGGGGATAAGGTGAAGAGGTGCTAAGGGTGGCACTTGATTAGGATTGCCCACCATCTGACGTGTAGCAGCACTTACGAATGGTAGCAACACCACCCGCCATACTGGGCCATACGAGTGCTTCTCTGAACTTGGATGGCACTACAACTTGGAGTAGTTTTCTTCCATCAACTTCTCTCCACCGACGATACAAATTTTTCTTTCCTCAGCACAAGGTCTTCCCTACCCTCCATTTCTTTGCCATCTTCTTCCACCTTTGCAAACCATGGAGCCAACTCTTCATCTCCCTGTTGCCCATCAGTTAGCTCGTCAGGCTCAATCTCATTAAGATCCCTCAGGACTACAGGGTATGGCGGCAGAGGCAAAGCCGACACCCTAGCCCCCCTCCGGCGTCTGTGGCGTGAGCGAGTCACTCGCTGAGCTGGGTGAAGCCTTATCCTCTCCAGACAACTGACTGGCCGCCGGTTAAGTGGTCCACACTGGTGGGCTACTACAGGGACCATTATTCGTCGAGTTCTGGCAATGGAACAGATTGTTCTCTGCCTCCGAGACACTCCGCAGGAAAGGAAACTCCCATCTCCCCAACAGAGTTAGGAGCCTCCCCGCCCTCGGCACTGACCCCCACCATACCCGACACACATGGCAACAAGCAAATAACCACGGTCGGCTAACAATAGTATGGCAGTCACAAGGGGTAACGTACACCTAAGGAAAAAAACACCCTATAACAACAACCCCGGAAGCTACAGTCCAGTTCTACTCATGGCGCCATAAAGACCGCCAAAGAACAAAAACTGAACAGAAAAGCCCAAAGGCAAAAAGGAGGAAAAAGATATCCTCAAAAGGCCGAGCAATCACCGGCCGGCCAGGAAAATAAGAACTCTTTCAGAAGCTAAACGGTATTCCCCTCCACAGATCAAATACTATGAAGAGTCGTGAAGTAAAGCAGCAGGTATAGAGTCCGAGGTCAAAACAACGGGGACGAGAAGTGACGCCTGTGACCGCTGACAACAGAATGACGTATAACCAAGTAGCGTATAAGAACGAAGTAGTGGTGATGGTTAAAGTCTGGAGGACAGTTACACTCGTGCCACGTGTCGGTGACGAGTACATTCAAGAAAAACGCTTATAGGACTGTCTTAGGTACTTCACCACCCCCAATTTCTTCAACCAATTTTATCAAAAGGTAAATGAATATAACCATATTCTTTTTGTTTTATTTTAATATGTATTATAAAGTCAAATAAATAATATCCTGTGTATATAGCAGCTGCACTGAAAAAAAAATAAATAAATATTAATACAGTAACATTAATTATAACCATGATAATGATAATAATAATGATAATAATAATAATAATAATAATAATAATGATGATATCAATATCATTATTATTATTATTATTATTATTATTATTATTATTATTATTATTATATAATAATAATAATAATAATAATAATATTATTATTATTATTATTATTATTATTATTATTATTATTATTATTATCATTTTGTTTATGATAATAATAATAATAATAATAATAATAATAATAATAATAATAATAATAATAATAAATATAATAATAATAATTTTTTTTTTTTTTTTATGTAGGAGGGCAACAAAAATCCAATAAAAAACAAAATGCCCACTGAGATGCCAGTCACATAAAAGAGTCCAAAGCGGTAGTTAAAAACTGAAGGTAGATATGCTAAATATGCAAATTCATTAGCAGGAAAAATTAAATAGTCACTTTCACTGTAACAATATGAAACATGACTTTGTTCCAGTGACTGTAATTTGTAATCAATAGTAATGAATAGTAGTTGAACAAATGTCAGCCATGTTCTTTTTGAGAAATACAGACAATATCTAGTACCAGACATGATTCTTATGTTAAGTATTTTTGCAGCCTCTGGTCTTGCTGCAATTACTGTGAATGAAATGTGAAATGAATATTGAAATGAGGTTCTTATTTTACAGTTCTGGAACATCCATAACCTCAGGTAGTATGTAACTTATGCGTTTAATAATGGAAAGTATATTATTATTATTATTATTATTATTATTATTATTATTATTATTATTATTGTTATTATTATTATTATTTGCAAAATTGCAAATATTTTTCTGTGTTTGTATTGATTTTCCATTTGTTTTCGTAGTTGTTGATTTTTTTTTTCTCTCTCTTTTTGTTCTCCTTGCGAACATGTTTTTTTTTATTTACCTGCATATGTGATGATTTGTGTGATGTCTGCGTATTGGATATTTATGCTGTCTGTGAGTGGTGTCGGAATGTCGTGTATGTATAGAGTGGAGAGTGTGGGTGAGATACTACTCCTGTGGTACCCCACTGTGAAGTTGGAGTGGTGGGCTAATGTTGTTATTTAGTGATATGGATGCTGATCTATTGTCTAAGAAGCTACATAATATCTTGTTAAGGATGCTGGGTTATTTTATTTGATTAAGCTTATAATTTAGTCCACTTAGCCACACCTTGTCAAACGCTTGTGAGACGTCCCTGAGTGTAATGCAACATTGTTTCTTGTCTGATAAAGTTTTTGAGATTGTTTCTACTTTTGTTGC
Source organism: Scylla paramamosain (assembly GCF_035594125.1). Lineage (NCBI taxonomy): Eukaryota > Metazoa > Arthropoda > Malacostraca > Decapoda > Portunidae > Scylla > Scylla paramamosain. The sequence continues at coordinate 11,662,094 of NC_087192.1, forward strand.
TATTACTGTGTCTGTGGATCTTGTTCTAAATCCATGTTGGGAGTCTGGTAGGATTTTATTCGATTCAAGGAATGTTCTTGTTTTTTTATTGATTATCTTCTCAAGAATTTTTACAAGTACTTCTAGAAGTTAAATTGGTCGGTAGTTAATTGCATCAGTGGTTGGTTTGTTCGGTTTGGTGATGAGCATGATTCTAGCGTGCTTGAATAGTTGTGGAAAATAGCCCATGGAGAGAGGGACATTTAGTAGTTTGGTAAAGATTTCAAGTGCCTTGTCTGGTAGGTTTAGTAATGTGGTTTTATTTATTTTTGTTTCACCAGGTGTGTTGTTTTTTATTTGTTTTATCGTTTGCTTTATTTCTTGTGATGTGATGTGTGCTGTGAAATAGGTATCGTTACTTAGATTGTCAGGGTTGCCTTGTTGGTTGGATAGTATTTGAGCTTTGTTATTGGTGATGTAATTATTAACTAGCAGTTCTGTATCTATCATATAGCAGATTTTCTGTGGGGCTTATTCAAAAAACATTGCTTCATATGTCTCTAAATATTTGTTCTTTATCTTCTACTCTGTATATATATATATTTTTTTTATTGTCTTGTATTAGATATGGCTTTGTGCTAGTTTGGCTGCCTCTTAATCTCTATATTTTGCCAAATTTTGGGGGGGTCATTGTAAAGTGTAAGTCCCTTAACCTTGTTTTCAGTTTTTTTTTTTTTTTATTCTGCTATTTACATTCCCTTATTATATTTTGTTTGATTGTTTTGTAAGTTATGAATGTTGTATATGTCCAGCCATGTTTTAAACTTTTGTCTAATAGCTTTTTTGCTCACCATTGCAGTTCTTTAACTTTTTTTATTGTAAATGGGTTTGAGGATTATCTGTGTTTTGAAACTGGTATATAGTATATTGCATCCATCCAGTATTGTATTGATGTATCTAGTGTGTGTTGTGTCATGTGTGGATCTGTATTGATATTACTTGTTCTGTGTGTTGTGTATTTGTGGAATTCCTCCCAGTTTGCTTTCTTAATTAAGTATGTAGATAGTGTTGGTGTTCGTATAGGGCGTGGTGTGATGTTTATAATTATTGGTAAGTGGTCAGATGGTGATGTGGGTTCCTGTGTTACTTTAATGTTGTGGTATGTTTTGTTGTTTGAAAGTATAATATCTGGTGTTGATCTTGTGTTGTGTGATATAAATGTTGGAAAGTCTGCTCCTAAGTGTATTAGTTTGTTATGGTCGATGAACATTTTCATCGCTTTGCCAACACCATTGCTACTTCATTTGTCTATTGTTGGGTGGTGTTCATTTAGGTCGCCTATTATAATATGTTGGATATGTTTTTGAAGCTATTCTGTGGAAGTCTGTAATTGGCAAGAATGATCTTCTCGGGGGTAAGTAGATGGTGGCTATGTTTATGGGTCCTGCAGTAGTTTCAACGGTTATTAGTTTTATATCTGTGTCGTATTTATCTTTTACTTTATGTTTCAGATGCTGTTCAACTAGAATTGCTGAGCCGCCATGTGGTTCGTCACTGGAAATTATAAGGTATGTTGTGTAAGTGTGTATTTTTATGTTTGCAGTATTTTTTCAGGCCATGACTATTTAACAGGATAATGTCTGGGTTTGTTTCTCTATATTTGTTGGTGAGTGTTGTTCTGATTGTACTCCAGTGTCTGACGTTGTGTTGTAGTATTAGAATGTTATCCGTGTTGTCCATGATGGATGTTTGTGTGTGTGTGTGTGTGTGTGTGTGTGTGTGTAATGTAATTGGAGGGAAGGGATAATAATGCAGAATGTTGTTTTGTAGTTAGAGGAAGTTTTGTCTTTTATGTTGCTTTCGCTCTTAGGCTGGTGGTGTTCTTTCTTGGTACAACCCGTTCCGTATTTTACTGAATCTGGAGTCATCTTCAGATACCCAAACTTCGTTCAGGTCTAGATCATTGTTTTTCAGTAGTTTGTAGATCTCTTCTTTATAAGCTGATGATGTGAATGTGTATTTGTATTTTCCTTCCTCTATCCCTTCTAGAATTTGTCTGTGGTACAACGTTCCTTTAGGCCATCCCATGCTCTTTTTTGTTATTATTTCTATACCTATTGCTTTCCTACCTGTTTTTACTGGTGGAGTTTCTTCCTGTTCATTCTCCTCTTCGACATTTACTTCTTCCATCTCTGAACCTCAGTTTCTTGTTGTTTGTCTAGACTGGCACTTGCTGGTGCTGAGGCCGCCAGGTTTAGGATTCCTTTTGAGAGGGGTTGTCAGGCATGATTATTGGTGGAATATTGTTTAATTTGAATACTTTGTTTATTTTAGTATTGTAAGTCCCAGGATTGGCTAGGTTGTTGATGTGTAAGTGGATAATATAGGTTAGTATGGTCGTCGCTGTTTCTTTCTTGAATCAGTCAGAAACTCTAGTTGGATTTCACTGCCTGACTGTAGTTTCCTGTATTTTTCTTCTCTTTCCTTTTGTTGTCTTTGATTCTGTTCTTTTGGGACATTTATTTACCAGAGTTCTGAGTGGTCCTGAACAGTTAAGGCATTTTTTTGTGTCTGAGGTACAATTTTTCCATGTGTGCTCGGAGCTTCCACACTCGGAACATACAATGTAATTTTTTGACACTGGGCAGTTGTTGGTGGTGTGGTCCTCGAGTGCGTAGCATCTCATGCATGTCAATACTGGTATAAATTCATCCAGCTTGATGTTGTATGATGGTATACTCATGTAGAAAGCAAGCATGCCTTTCTCAGTGGCAGTTTTTGATGTGGCGTTTTCTTTTAGGCAGATTTTCATAATTTTTGCTCTTTGGATCTTGAAGATGCTTTCAATGCCTCCAGTTATCCATACGTTTTTCTTTAGTAGTTCTTCTTTTATTTCAGGTTCAGTGTGTGAAAAAATGTAGTCATCTGCATTGAAGAGGATGATGGTTCGCTTCGCTCGCAGTTCAGGTGGTAGTATAGGTCGAAACCTTGATCTTTGAGACCTGCAGAGCATTGTGGCTGGAAGATTTTATCAACCTCATCATCCGAATGGGTAAGTACCACGTACCGGTGTTGGGATTATCTTTGTAGCGTATATGAGGTGTTCAGATAGAGTTCTGAGTAGTGTTAGTTTTGTGTTATTGCTATGGTTCGGATGTTTGATCCTTACCCTTGCCATGGTGGCATTTCTGTAGTGGTTAGGTAGTTAGGTAGGCTGGTAGATAGTTGGGTAAGTAGGTAATTGATGGGTAGGTGAGTGGTAAGAACACGGGCAACAAAACAAAATAAACGTTGCAAGCGAGACTGCACCAAGGCAGAGAACACAGCTAAGGGAAGAAACCTACCTACAGCTAACCCCGTAGTGCTCTCCCGGCTCCAAAAAGCCGTCGAAGGATGCAGGGGTAGCCTTTGTGTGCCCTATTAGAGTTTGGCCTACCCTGCGGCTTCTTATAACCACCCCTACTAAGGGGCCCCCTTGTGACTAGGTCTGCGCCTATGTCCGCGGGGTTCGGCTTCGTACCACTCTAAACAGGGGACTCTAAGGCCAGAAAGGAAGGTATAAGCAGTAATAAAAAGAGCCACACAAGGGGGTGTCCTCAACTAAGTGGGAGGACCACGGTACACAGGCGGTGTTGTACCAGCGGCTGCCAGTCTCTGAGTGAATTACAAGTGAAGTGGTCTGTCTAATCTGTCTCTCTCTTGGGGGCCGTCCACCAGAGAACTGCAATCATACATAACATAGAATCAGGTCTAGTATTAGATTTTGTCTGCATTTCTCAAGGAGAACATGGCTGCCATTTGTTCAGCTACTGTTTATTACCGTCACACATATAACTGACAAATTACAGTCACTGGAACAAAGTCATGTTTCATATTGCTTAATGTTATTTACAGTAAAAGTGAATATTTATTTATTTATTTATTTTTCCTGCTAATGTGATAACATTAGACGATACCACCAAGAACCACGCACTGTTGGGTTCCTCATCCCAATTTCTTGTCTGGAGTGGGACTTCTTGCTACATGGACATCTTGGTGGAGGTAAGATTCACTGAAAGCGTAATAATCTCTTCTCATATCTTTCAGGGCTCACTCCCTTCCTATTAATCACTGGTTTCCAACATTTGGTGAGGGGCATACCGAAAAATTAGTGCCAGAGTAAAGGGGAAAGTGTTCAAATCGGTGGTTAGACCCGCATTGTTATATGGTGCGGAGACGTGGCTAATAAAGAAAGCACAGGAGTATAAGTTGGAGGTTACTGAGATGAGAATGTTAAGGTGGATGCTTGGGGTGACAAGGAGGGATAAAGTGAGAAACTATTTTATAAGAGGAACAGCCAAAGTAACGGAGGTGACAAAGAAAGTACAAGAAAGGAGAATGCGATGGTTCGGTCATATCAAAAGGCGAGAAGAAGGGTATATCGGAAGAAGGATATTGGATATGGAAGTGGAGGGAAGAAGACGATGTGGCAGACCAAAGAAAAGGTGGAAGGATCGCATTGGAGAGGACCTGAGGGAGAAAGGATTGAGTGGAGAGGAGGTTGGGGACAGCCTTGTGGAGAAGACTAGTGAGGAACAGCGACCCCATATGAACATGGGCTGCAGAAGAAGAAGGTGAGGGGCATCTGGTATTCTTAAAGGTTGTGAGCTGGATAGCTCTCTGCAAGGGGATTTTGGTTTTTACCTGATGATAGTTACAAATAACCATTTTTATCATTTTTCAGAACATGTTTATTACATGCAATTATGAATGATTTTCTAAGAATTCAGTGACATTAGTAATTATGTACAAACAAGTTTCTAGTTTGAAGTGTTTATAAAATAATTAAATTTATTATCATTTTAATAATCTAATAATAATCTAATTCTAATCTAATTCAGCTCTCAGTATTGAATCTTTGAAAACTTCACTTTGAGAAACGGGGCACCATGTACAATACTGAGCAAAGGCGGTACAGTTTGGGAACCACTGCCGTAGACAGATAAGTATATTATAGATAAATAGCAAGCATTATTTTTGTTATTTTATTTTATCAGTAACTAAAATTGTTGTTTACTCTATTTGTTGTGTAATTCTAACATTATTACAGATGTCATTGCTTGGGAACATTATTCTTTGAGTGGAGTGCCACACTTACCTCTTCTTAGTCTTTAGTCTTTTTATTTTATCAATTACTGTGTCTTTTTAAACTCATTTCCTCCATCTATTTATAACTCCTTACAGTTGTCTAAACTCTGATTGACTCATAAATACTCTCTTAAAGGTTCTATCTTGGAATTTTCTTTTGGGGACTAATGTATTTCTTCCTTCTGTTATTTTACTTTTAGTGTATCTTAAAAATAGTTTGTGTTCTTCCTTAAACTTTTCCAACACTCTTTCGGAATGTATGATTTCTTCCTTTATCCCGATATATCAGTTCCCACATGATTTATATTCTACTCCATTTCTGTAAAAAGTAATGATATATTACTATAATTATGTACTGACATTTAATGTAAATACCTGGTGGAGGAATGAAATTAAGATACAGCGGGAGTTTTCTGTTGAGACAATATAAGATGTAAGTTAACACAATGAGTAATGTTTGTCATCTTAAAGGAAGTTTCACGAATGAACAGCAGGTCTCTCAAGCTTACTGAGGATGCATTAGCAGAATTAATGAATCATGAAGATATCTAACTCATGGCAGGCCTGGATGTGGTCAGATGTGGCAGGTGGTGGTCGGCATGAACATTGCTGCCTTTAGTTCTGGGGCATTAAATCGCCTCACCCGAACCACACATTGAGCACCAGTTGCTGCTTGCATAAATCCCTGTTATCTGGCATAGTTTTATTCACAATTACCCCAATATGCTTTTCAGCAGCTCTTTTGTGAGGTACTCATCTGCTGTCCTGTGAAACACTATCACGGTTAGCCCTAAGCAGAGCTTTTTTTAGCAGAGCTTCTGCTACTGCTGCTGTTGCTGCTGCTGTTGTTGTTGCTGTTGTTGTTGTTGTTGTTATTGTTGTTATTGCTGGTATTGTTGTTACTGCTGTTGATCTTGTTGTTGTTGCTGTTGTTGTTGTTGTTACTGTTCATACTACTACTACTACTACTACTACTAATAATAATAATAATAATAATAATAATAATAATAATAATAATAATAACTAATAATGTCTATTATTATTATTATTATTATTATTAATATTATTATTATTATTATTATTATCATTATTATTATTATTATTGTTATTATTATTATTATTATTATCATTATTTCATCATTATTATCTATTTTTATTTATATTATTATTTATCTATTTATTTATTTTTCATGTTAGAGGCGAACTGGCAAAGGGCAACAAAAAAGAGCGGAAATAAGGCCCACTGAAGTACCGTTCCTAAAAATAAATGTCAAAAAGGATCATCCAGAATTGGAGGATAAGTATATTGAAACCTCCCTCTTCAAAAAGTTCTTCATAGGAAAGAAGAGTTCATAGGCAGAGAGTTCTAAAGCTTATTATTATTATTATTATTATTATTATTATTATTATTATTATCATTATTATTATTATTATTATTATTATTATTATTATTATTATTATTATCAAGCCATTCCCACAGGAAGTAATAAAGTCAGTAACGAGCATCAATATTTAATAACAGGTTACAATCGTATACTGCTAAGGATAAAATAATGACAATCATAGCGCTGTAATAACTTTTATTCAAGGAACTCCATGGATTTAAAAAACGGTGAGTGAAGGCGGGTGCGTGTGCTCGTATGAACTACTATGTTTCCAACTACGTTTCGTGCAGGTATCAGCGTTATTCTCTCTCTCTCTCTCTCTCTCTCTCTCTCTCTCTCTCTCTCTCTCTCTCTCTCTCTCTCTCTCTCTCCAGCTAATTGGTAAAGTAACAGGAAATTTCAATGTAATTTATTACTTTCTGCACCAAATAAAATTTGTGAAAGTTCATGGTGGCATCAAAGCAAACACCAGTCATGAACCTCTGTATGCACTTCGAAAAAAAAAAAAAAATGGTCACCATCATTAGGTAACTTTTTTTTTTCTTTTTATCATTTGCTTGTTTCAGCAAGATATAAGAAGACTCTGTGGAAGTATATGACGAAGGATAATGCCGAAGAGGTGATGATCAATGTCTATTCGCGACGTATTATTGAAGCCAGGGAATACTAAATCAGGGCATCCTTTCGTTTTCCAATCAGAGCTTAATTCCCTCGTTTGTACTCCGGACCTCTGTTTTTCCTTTCTCCATCAGCATAGACGGGGAGGGTTATGGAGATCCTTTCACCGGTCCTGTCTGCATCAACCGGGAAAACACCTGATGCAACGCCCAGGTGAGAGTGAGTCCCGGGCGTGCGTCGCATACAGTGGATCAAAGACCTCATAAAGGTGGAGCATCCCAGCTGGGCCACGCACAAGTTCTCACACACTCAGGATACACGGAGATCACCGGGCTTGACTTCTATCATAAAACACTGCAGAACTATCTGAGGCATGGACAAAAGGGATAGGACCAGGTGGCGGTGTCGTGTTGAAGGACCAGGCGAGATGTGTTTTTAGTGCGTGGTGAATGAGGCAGAGAGAATGTGATTTACTGAAAGAACGAACAGGTGTTTTTTCTCTGCTTCTTCACAGGTAAGAAAGATGACCTTGGCAATGAAAAAAAAAAAATGAGGAAGGCAAAATTCACAAACATTGATCACTTTTTTTCTTGCTCCACAAATCTATCCATTTCCTTCCCTCTAGTCATGTTATGCTGTGATAGCAAAGACGATGACACTATTGATATTATTGAGTTATGGAAAAAAAAAAGTTCTTCTGGAGTGAGACGAGTAATGAGTATTTCCACGAACTTCTCTCGCTTTTTCCATATCTATGTGGGGTCGCGGTTTCTTATCAGCCTTTTCCACTCTCTCTTGTCTAATGCTTCCTCTCCACTGAGGTCTATCTCTCTCAAGTCGCCCTGTATATAGTGACAACCACCGGGGTGACTGTATATAGTTTCCACGAACTACGTAGTCAAAATTGATAATAGATGTTAATTATATTGAAGTCGTTTTTGTTCTTTTTAATAGTGGTGACCATCGTGGTATTGTTGTCACTATTGGGGTCATGGTGGTGGTGGAGGTACTGCTGACATCTCAAGTGACACAGTTGGGTGAGCGTCGTTAATGGTGGGGATTAAATATCACTAGAAGAGCTACAGGGGAAAACACTCGGTGGAGGAGGAGGAGGAGGAGTGGAAGGAGGAGAAGATTCTAGGAATAAAATCTGGAGAAGAGGAAGAAGGAGGAAGTTGAGGAGGAGGTGGACGGATGAGCGGAAGAAAATAATAAGATACAGAATAAGGGGGGAAGAGTAGGCACATGAATGATGACTTCTCGCTGAAAGATGGAGAGAGGAAACGCGTCTGTTCGACTTTACGAGTCTCTGCAAAAAAGATAAGATGTGGGTGAAGGCCAGCAAGAGGAGGGGCGACGACAACACCAACACCAACACCACAACCACCACCACTAACACCAATACCACCACCATCAAATGTCAGCAAACTCACATATAGGCACAAAGAAACTCAAAATTCTCTCATCTGAACTAAATAGACAATAATATTAGATTAAGAACATGATAATACGCAGAGAATCTTAAAAGGTTCAGAATTGCATGATGAATCAGATAATCCTTGTAGATATGTTCTTATTTTTCGCGTATCATATAATTTTTTTTTTTTATTTATTTTCTTGTTTATAGATTATTTCCTATTTTTTCCATTTGCTTTATTTCCTATCTCTTCAACCATTTTTACATCGAAATCATGAAAGAAAACTGCACTTGGAGGGGACGTCCTGTATTTTCAAGTCTCCTACCCTTGGCTTTTCTATATCGTCGAACTTGTTTGTGCTTCTTTCATTTATTTATTTATTTTATTTTTCATGCTAGCATCGACACAACACATTCAGTGCATTACATAGGAAACCAACATTTTAAAATGAAATGAAAGGTAGAAAAATATACTTGTAAGTTGAGAAATGGAAAGAGATGGTGTGTGTGTGTGTGTGTGTGTGTGTGTGTGTGTGTGTGTGTGTGTGTGTGTCTTGCAGCAAGACTTAAATATTATAGTATATCGAATAAAACAAGGATCACATCAAATAAACACCTAAAACACAAAAACACTATGCTGGAGACTATTTACAATAAAGAAAAAAAAAATCTATCGCCGCTGCACCCAGTCCTTGACTGAAGGAAGCAAATTTATTAGACTGATGATTTTAGATTACTACATTCTTTGTTTTTTCTAATTCGAAAGTAAATATCGAACGTAAATATTCATTTAAATAAATATATATATATATATATATATATATATATATATATATATATATATATATATATATATATATATATATATATATATATATATATATATATTGCTGTCCACCACTGTTTCGGGAGAATGAGTGTCTTGGCCATCCGTTGCCACCACTGTTCTAGATTGATGTTTATTTTGACCACACTGGTTTAGATAGATGAGATACTTGCCGCCTCTGTTGAGATGCTGATTGTCTAGTGCGAGTAAAAGACACGATTCATAAGAGTTCTTGATTTAATAATGATAGAATGTACACGCGTGATACCGAGACACATTTGGTTACAGACGTTACGATACTGATATATTCTCTCCCTGAACTGATATGAACTGGACTACCCGTGAACTGATGATGAACTGAGCAGACTGATGATGAGCTGACTCTCTCGACAGACTGAATTAGAATGACTCGGAAGACTGACGCTTGCTCAAATTCAAATTCAAATTCAATTTTTATTAAGAAAAGGCGGGGTTACAAAGGAGATGAGGGAGAATAAAGATGGGAGAGAAAAGTTGGTGAAAAAAAAGAAAAAAAAATGGAAATACAGTGAGGTGGATAGTGTCCGGGAAGCTTATATATATATATATATATATATATATATATATATATATATATATATATATATATATATATATATATATATATATATATATATATATATATATCCAATTTGAAACAAAAAATATTTTACAATATAAGGCATGTTATGGAGTATCAAACAGAACAGTTATTATAATCTAAATACTCGCAACTAGGCTTTTAGTGTTCCATTTATAATCTACTGCATATTTATTTTGAAACATTTTTCCCCTGGTACAGGGACTAATGATTTATCTGGCAAATCCTCAAAAGAGATGAACAACAAGTTCAGGATATTGTGGCGTCGAAAATCGTGCCGAGACGAAAGGCCCGGCCGATATCAGATACGCCGAATTCTCCAAAACACACACACACACACACACACACACACACACACACACACACACACACACACACACACACACACACACACACACACACACACACACACACACACACACACACACACATACACACACACACACACACAGTAAGAGGCAGTAGACACCTGCCGAAACGATAATTACTCCCAGTGAGGTCTAAAGGACTGTTCAGGGGGTGCTGTGAACTCATCTTTAAACCCAGCTGTGACCTCACTGAACGTTTCCCTTTGTGTCTCACAATACAAGGGGGCAGTCACAGCCTGCCCTCTAAAGACAACTGTCTTCCTCCACACAAAACTACAAACACCTAATAACACACACACCCTTCACTCAAAAATTTTAAAATCATCATGGCGACTCCTACACCAGCCTCGGAGTCCCCATCTGGGGAGGGGACCATAAATGTCCCTAGGTCGGACTGCCTTTCTGTCGACGACCCTAAGTGTCTTGACAAGCCCCTCAACTTTTTCTTCATTAACTTCTGTTACATTCGCGGTCTAAGATCTAATTTTCAATCTGTAGAACACCACCTCTCCTCTTCTAAACCTCATCTTCTTTTCCTCACTGAAACTCAGGTGTCTGAGGCAACTGACAGTAGCCCCTTTTCTGTTCCCTCCTACTTTCTCTATCCTCACTTTCAATCCAAAGCTGGATGCTGCGTTTATGTGCTCGGTGAATTAACCTGCTCTTGTGCCCACGCTCTTGAATATTCCGAGTTTTCCACCATCTGGCTACGACTAAAGAGTCACTCTCAAACTAAATTTATCTGTGCTGTATACCTCTCACCTAACTCCTCTGACTATAAGAAATTCTTTGACTACTTAACTTCCAAAGTGGAGCACATTCTGACTCTCTTCCCTTTTGCAGAGATCTCCATTCTTGGAGACTTCAATGTTCACCACCAGCTTTGGCTTTCGTCTCCCTTCACTGACCATCCTGGTGAACTAGCCTATAACTTTGCTATCCTCCACGCCCTAGAGCAATTGGTGCAACACCCTACTCGTATTCCTGACCGTCTTGGAGATACGCCCAACATTCTTGACCTTTTCCTGACCTCTAATCCTTCTGCTTATGCTGTCACCCTTTCTTCTCCGTCGGGCTCCTCCGATCACAATCTCATATCTGTATCTTGTCCTATCGCTCCAATCCCTCCTCAGGATCCCCCTAAGCGAAGGTGCCTCTGGCGTTTTGCCTCTGCTGGTTGGGGTGACCTGAGGAGGTATTTTGCTGATTTTCCTTCCGTGTCAGAGACCCGTCCTTGCGTGCTGAGCTTATAACAGAGGTGATAGTGTCTGGCATGGAGGCGTACATTCCTCACTCATTTTCTCATCCTAAACCTTCTAAACCTTGGTTTAACGCAGCTTGTTCTCGTGCTATACATGATAGAGAGGTGGCCCACAAAAGGTACTTAAACCTTCCATCACCAGAATCTCATGCACTTTATATTTCTGCCCGGAATCATGCCAAGTCTGTTTTCCAACTAGCCAAAAACTCGTTCATTAACAGAAAGTGTCAAAACCTTTCAAGATCTAACTCCCCTCATGACTTCTGGCATCTAGCCAAAAATATCTCCAATAAATTTGCTTCTTCTTCTTTCCCTCCTTTATTTCAACCAGATGGCACCACTGATATCACATCTATTTCTAAAGCTGAACTCTTCGCTCAAACCTTTGCTAAAAACTCTACCTTGGATGATTCTGGGCTTGTTCCTCCCTCTCCTCCACCCTCTGACTTCTTCATGCCACCTATTAAAATTCTTCGCAATGATGTTTTCCATGCCCTCGCTAGCCTAAGCCCTCGGAAGGCTTATGGACCTGATGGGGTCCCTCCTATTGTTCTCCGAAGCTGTGCCTCCGTGCTTGCACCTTGCCTAGTCAAACTCTTTCAGCTCTGTCTGTCAACATCTACCTTTCTTTCTTGCTGGAAGTTTGCCTACATTCAACCTGTTCCTAAAAAGGCTTTATTTCTATTTATTTTATTTATTGCTTTAATTTCCTGCCTATCTAAAGTTTTTGAATCTATCCTCAACAGGAAGATTCTTAAACATCTATCACTTCACAACCTTCTATGTGATCGCCGGTATGGCTTCTGTCAAGACCGCTCTACTAGTGATCTTCTGGCTTTCCTTACTGAGTCTTGGTCATCCTCTTTTAGAGATTTTGGTGAAACTTTTGCTGTTGCCTTGGACATATCAAAAGCTTTTGATAGAGTCTGGCATAAAGCTTTGATTTCCAAACTACCCTCCTACGGTTTCTATCCTTCTCTCTGTAACTTCATCTCAAGTTTCCTTTCTGACCATTCTGTTGCTGTTGTGGTAGACGGTCACTGTTCTTCTCCTAAATCTATTAACAATGGTGTTCCTCAGGGTTCTGCCCTTTTTGATAGAGTCTGGCACAAAACTTTGATTTCCAAACTACCCTCCTACGGTTTCTATCCTTCTCTCTGTAACTTCATCTCAAGTTTCCTTTCTGACCATTCTGTTGCTGTTGTGGTAGACGGTCACTGTTCTTCTCCTAAACCTATTAACAGTGGTGTTCCTCAGGGTTCTGCCCTGTCACCCACTCTATTCTTATTATTCATTAATGATCTTCTAAACCAAACTTCTTGTCCTATCCACTCCTACGCTGATGATACCACCCTGCACTTTTCCACGTCTTTTCATAGACGTCCAACCCTTCAGGAGGTAAACATATCACGCAGGGAAGCCACAGAACGCCTGACTTCTGATCTTTCTAAAATTTCTGATTGGGGCAGAGCAAACTTGGTATTGTCCAATGCCTCAAAAACTCAATTCCTCCATCTATCAACTCGACACAACCTTCCAGACAACTATCCCCTCTTCTTCAATGACACTCAACTGTCCTCCTCTTCTACACTGAACATCCTTGGTCTGAACTGAAAAAAAATCACATCTTATCTCTAGCTAAAACAGCTTCTATGAAGTTAGGCGTTCTGAGACGTTTTTCTCACCCACCCCCCCAGCTGCTAACTCTGTACAAGGGCCTTATCCGTCCATGTATGGAGTATGCTTCACATGTCTATTGGGGGGGGTTCCACTCATACTGCTCTTCTAGACAGGGTGGAATCAAAAGCTTTTCGTCTCATCAACTCCTCTCCTCTAACTGTCTTCAGCCTCTCTATCACCGCCGCAATGTTGCATCTCTAGCTGTCTTCTACCACTATTTTCATGCTAACTGCTCTTCTGATATTGCTAACTGCATGCTTCCCCTCCTCCCGCGGCTTCGCTGCACAAGACTTTCTTCTTTCTCTCACCCCTATTCTGTCCACCTCTCTAACGCAAGAATTAACCAGTACTCTCAATCATTCATCCCTTTCTCTGGTAAACTCTGGAACTCCCTGCCTGCTTCTGTATTTCCACCTTCCTATGACTTGAATTCTTTCAAGAGGAAGGTTACAAGACACTTAAGTCCATGAATTTTTGACCACTGCTTTGACCCTTTTATGGGACTGGCATTTCAGTGGGCTTTTTTTTTTTTTTTCATTGGATTTTTGTTGCCCTTGGCCAGTGTCCTTCCTACATTAAAAAAAAAAACACATAAATGAATAAGTAAATAAATTAATTAATTAATACATACATACATACATACATACATACATACATACATACATACATACATAAAATAAAATAAAATAAAAATAAATAAATGAATAAATAGAGGCATGAGATATGAGTTTCCAGTGCTGTTATCAAACCCAGGTCTATACAAGTGGTGTGGTTGATTGCACGAACATATCACGAAAGAAGAATCAAGTTGTTAAAAGATGGGTTGCATTTCCAAAGAAGCGGCAACTCAAAGAAGACAATGGGAGACACGATGTAAACAGACAAGCGGCAACTCAGGGAAGACGTTGGGAGACACAATGTAAACAGACAATCTTCACTAGTGCCCTGGTAAGACTTGGCATCAAAATATGGTTGTTTCTTTCGTATGTATCAGGATTTATAGTTTTACGTTAACCGTTTAACTTAATGAATATATTATAGCTATATACAGATAAAAAAAAAAAAAATAAGCATTCATTCCAAGATAAATGATGCATCCTGAACCCGAGATAATGTAGCCTAGTCTATCAGTCATATTTTATATATATATATATATATATATATATATATATATATATATATATATATATATATATATATATATATATATATATATATATATATATCAGCGTTTCCACAGAACACTAACCTCACGTAGCAAGTCTGATCTATTTTTAAACCTGCTTTCCTCCCCTTTCGGTTTCGAGGGAGTACCGCACCTTTCCTCGCATCTCTCAGGCAGGGAAAACACCTGTGTTCTTCCTCGCAGGTTGTTGTCCAGAATAACGACATTTGTCACTGGTATCTTTACCCCAGTTCCAGGCATCTGATTGGCCATCTCTTCATCCATTTCTCAATCCTGATCCTTCCTTCTCCATATATAAAACCTGTACGCGTAGGTAGGAGTCACTCGGTTCACAGAGAGAAGTTAGTCATCACAGAGTCCAGATCAGAGAGAGAGAGAGAGAGAGAGAGAGAGAGAGAGAGAGAGAGAGAGAGAGAGAGAGAGAGAGAGAGAGAGAGAGAGAGAATCGCAGTCATGTCCTTGGTATTCAGTGTCTCTCGATATCACGCGTGTACTATATTTTTTTATAGCATCATTAAAAGAAGAAAAGTGCATCTGATGCCTTACCTTTAATCACATAATCTAACCACAAGATCAAACAAATACCCACGAACTCCACGCTACCAGTATATCGTCATTGGAGAATCAAAGAGCCATCATCATCTGTGCTGCTGAGCAAGCGGTGACTTCTATCTGAATCAGTGGTACCATCAATAATTACCAGAGAAAGTGGGTAGCAGGCAGCAGAACTTCCCTTTATCCAGAACAAAGCGGTGGTACTAGTACACTAGTATTTAGCTCGTGTTGTCACATTTCTTGCTCTCTGCTAGATGATGCTAGTAAGAAATTTTCCTAAGATTTTATTAGTTGGTTTGCTAACACAAAAATGGCATTTTTTTTTTTTTTTTTTCAGCCGTGCCTTTTATATGTAAAATTAAGTTGGCTGGTGAATCTGGTAAATTTTCTAAACCACAGCGCCCAATTATGAATATATTTTATGACTTTTTTTTTTTTCAAGTACCGCCCCTGAATTCCAGACGCCGACCATTTGTCACCGACTGAGCACCAAAGCTACTGATATCGGGCTAAAAATGCTACTGACTGATTATATATATATATATATATATATATATATATATATATATATATATATATATATATATATATATATATATATATATATATATATATATATAATGTCTAAAAATTGTTACATAGTGATTTAGTAGAGTGGAAAAACGCGCTGCCTTAGGGCAACTGCCATGGGAAACCCGTGATCGGCTGGATTTGGAACGGCAATCATGATATTCTTGTCTAAAAGGACACTGCAAATCTGTGATATCCATTAAAATAAACCTTATTATACACAATTTCAAGTAATCATGATACCACAGAAATTATTTACAACACACAATTTAAACCAACCATATAAGGGAATCAATCATAGCTACTGAAGGCTTCCCATGCCTACGCATGTCGACATATATGTATATTCCTACACGTCTTGGAAAAAAAAAATCTTGACAAATTTTATTAATGCTAGATTACAATAGCTGTGTTTTTTCAGATGCCTTATGCAGAGAACATATGCGTGGGAAAAAAAAAAATGATTACTACGGGCCTTTACTTCTTGTATAGGCTACAATGTACTACAAAGTTACTACCAATTTCACGTCAAACAAGCCATTTAACTGACGTCACAAAGGGTATTCAACGAGATGCATGCGTCGCCAGTCACCCGTCAGTTTGCTGTCGGCTCCCGCCTGGTCCGGGTGTAGGACGATTTGGCCACGGATGATTTGCCCACGGACAATTTGGCCACGGGATGTCACCGTAGGACGTTTTGGCCACGGGAACTTCCCAAGGTGGACGTTTTGGCCATGAAACATATTTACTGTAATATATATTATATTTTGTATTATTTACATATTTTCACAATTATTATTAATATTCGTATTTATTATATTTTCACAATTATTATTAATATTCGTATTTATTATATTTTCTAAGTGAGACAGAAGTGAAGCTTCAATTTACAGGCGTTCATAATGTGTTATGGGATTGAGATTAAAAGAGTGAAGCTTCAGTTTACCTAACCTAACCTAACCTAACCTAAAAAATTATCAAGAATTGCAGACACGACTCCACAATCTTGTACTCGACCTGAACGAAGGCAAGAAGACCATTGGAGAATTCCTTCGTGGCATAAGTCATAACCTTAGAGGTGGTCAGCCAAATGTGTAGCCCTTTTAAATACATTCATGAATATTTTGTTCTTATTTTTAATTTTAAATAATTTTAGTACATTTTTAATAACAGAACAGATTAGAGAACTTTTTTGGATAATAAAACAGACTAAAGATTTTTTCCTTTACTTAATAAGCAAGCTACTAAGTGCAATAGATTCCTAGTATTTTCTCCCGTGGCCAAAATGTCCTACCCACCGTGGCCAAAACGTCCTAGGGTGACATCCCGTGGCCAAATCGTCCGTGGCCAAATCGTCCGTGGCCAAATTGTCCGGATTCCGCCTGGTCCACACCTTCGCCCTGCTCTGCCCAGTCTGCTGTCGGCTTCTCTGAGGAGTTGCTCTGGTGAGCTTACCTACTCTACAGCCTACCCCGAGGGGTAGTTGCTCTTCTATAGCGATCTGAGGATCCTATACGACACATACGTGTTCGGTTATATATGTGTCTGTTTTCTGGCGACTGATGGGTTTTTTGTTGTTGGCAGACTACCGCCTTGTCCTGTCATGGCGGACCACCGAGGCCAGAGTCAGGAAACGCCGAGGCGTTCCTCTACAGACAAGAAACGCCAGAGACGTGAGGATGACGTGCCTCGTGGAGATGTTAAGAAAAGGAAGGACCCTGGCTCCTCGCCGCACCGCGCCACACCGCACCCCGCCACACCGCACCCCGCCCCGCCACAACGTGACGATGACGCGCCACCCCCAGCTGCTGCTGTTGCTGCCGCAGGTCCCAGCGGTCAGAGTGTAACCAGTGCCGCCGCCGGGGATGTCAATTATGACCGTTTGAGCTGCCTGTTGGGCAGTTTGATAGAAAAACTTGACAAGAAGGCGGAGGCTACTACATCTAGTAGTTTTACTGGGGTTCATGACCTCTCCTCCTCAGGGAGCGAGGATGGCGAGCTTGCAGAGTGTTCGCCAGACCCTCTCGACGGCCTTGACGCTTTGTGCTCCCCACAACATAGTGGCGCAGATCCTGAGGAAGAAGTGTTTATTCAGGCCTTGGATGAGTTCTCTGGAATTTTCCACAGTGAGGAAAAGAAAGGCCAGCCTTTGTCAGACCGTCTTGCGTCTATACTTAATGATAGCCTAAGGCGCCGTCCCTCTACAGAAGGCGTCAAAACTGCCTGTAGCAAGATTAAGATACCCAGTAATGTGCCGAATGTGACTGTTCCTGCTACTAACTCGGCCATTATTACCAAGGCCATGAGTGTCGGGGGTAAACTTTTGGACACACGGGTCTGCCATACCACTGGTGTGCTTGTTAAGGCTTTAGTGCCTATCGCACAGTGTATCAATGATATTGGTGAAAAAAGAGGGAAGCCAATCGCCTCTTACTTGAGTGACTTAAACAACACACTCAGACTTTTGACATCGGCAGTTAACTACTTAAACCAGGTCAGGAAGGAAGTGGCTCGCATCCACGTCAGTGACTCTGCCTTGGCGGAGTTGTGCAAGTGGGAATGCGAGGTTGGGCGAGACGACTTGTTTCCTTTTGATGTCATCAAAAAGTGTGATGAGATACGCAAGACCCGGCAGTTGGGCAGACCTTCCTTCCGACCCTACAGGTACAACAGGGCCAGGAGGCTAGCTCCCCACAGGCAAGATTCAAGGAAGTCCACCTACCCCCAGACCAGGCGACCGTCACAGAGGCCTTTTTTAGGCCACAGAGCCCCTCAAGGGAGGGGCACACAGGCCTACAGGTTTCCCCACTAATTCCTCCTACGGTAGGTTTCCATGCATCTCCACGTAATACCCCGGAAAATTTTGTGGGTGGTAAGATCAATGTTTACAGTCTTTTATGGCAAGCCCTGTCCTCAGATAACTGGATTCATGAGGTGGTCAGCGGTAAGATTCTAGAATTTGATACTTTACCTGTTCAAGAGTCTCTTCCGAGGCCTCTGCATCTATCTATCACTGATCAAAAGGCCCTGGACAGTGCTATGTTACACTTCATCAAACATAAGATAGTGGAGAGTTGTGAGCCCTTGAGTGAACAGTGTTTTTACTCTAATATTTTCCCTACTCCTAAGAAAGATGGCACGTGTAGAGTGATTCTAAACTTGAAAGAATGAAATCCTTTTGTCAGATATGAACATTTTAAGTTGGACTCTATTACGGATGTGATAAATTTAATACACCCAATGTGTTTCTTCGTGACTATTGACTTCAAAGATGCATATTTTTCTGTGTCTGTTACCCCTGAGGAAAGGAAATGGCTCCGCTTTAGGTGGAAGGGTCAGCATTTTCAGTTCACATGCCTGCCTCAGGGTTTGACTTCTGCCCCACGTATTTTCACAAAATTGCTCAAACCAGTCTTAGCTCACCTTAGGAAACTTTCTTGGGGTACTTTTCAACTCTGTCAACATGACTGCAACGCTACCTCAGCGTAAAAAAGACCGTATCAAGGATCAAGGTATCTCGTTACTCAAAGAGGACATCTCTTTACATTCCCTGGCTTCTTTCATCGGCCTCACCGTAGCTGCAGCCCCAGCTGTTAGTTTAGCTCCTCTCATGTATAAGTACCTAGAAATTGTCAGAAATCAAGGACTTAATCAGAATTTTGGCAACTACAATGCCAAAATTGTTTTGGATGACCATTCTAGGGAGTTAATAATTTGGTGGATTAATAACGTTGATTCTCTGTCCAGGTCATTGCTTTCTTGTCCACCTCAGCTCGAGCTTCATACGGATGCCTGTCTCACTGGTTGGGGGGCATCAGTTGGTGAGTTAACAACAGGGGGTCATTGGGCACACGAGGAACTTGACCATATAAATTGTTTGGAGTTGAAGGCTATTTTATTGGGCCTTAAGTCCCTTTGCAAGGACTATAGCCAGACCCATATCAGACTTAGATCCGATAATACTACTGCAGTCGCTTGCATTGACAGGGGCGGTAGCACAAAGCGCTCTCTAAATTCTTTGGTTGAGGAAATCTTTACTTGGGCTGAGTCAAGACAAATCACCTTGTCAGCACAACATATTAAAGGCCTTGACAATGTGGAGGCTGATAGAGCATCTAGAGCTAAGAATCTAGACGGGGAATGGATGCTGAAACCTGAAATTTTTCAGTTGCTTTGTCATGTATTTTTCTTTCCAGACATTGATCTTTTTGCCTCACGCATCAATGCTCAATTACCTAAGTATGTTTCTTGGAAACCTGATCCTTCCGCTTTCAGTACTAATGCTTTTGCACTTCAGTGGGGTGATATGAATCTCTATGCTTTTCCACCTTTCAGGATCATAGGCAAGATGTTGAAGAAATTACGGGAGGACAAGGCAACACTTCTAACGGTCTTACCTCTTTGGCCAACCCAGGTATGGTTTCCATCGGCGCTTCACTTGCTGGCAGCCACGCCATTCATTCTTCCACCCTGTTCCCTAATACTTCCACAGGACCCGTCCCGTGTACACTCACGGGCACAGAAATTGGCGGCCATGCTGTTATCGGGCGATCCTTTGAAGACCAGGGCCTTTCGCCAGAGGTTGCCAGCTTCCTCCTTAAATCTTGGAGAGAAGGTACAGTTGCACAGTATGGGTCACATCTCCAGAGATGGTTGTCAGTTTGTCTCAGCAGGAAAGCTGATCCATTTCGCCCATGTATTAGGTTCATGTTAGACTTTCTACTACAAGAATTTAATAAAGGGAAAGGCCGTAGCTACAGCACTTTAAACTCCATCCGCTCAGCAATTTCCGCCATAGCTACGATTGATGGCAAGCCTGAGGGCCAACACTCTTTAGTTAGCAGATTTATGAGGGCGGTTTTTCAGGAGAGGCCCTCCCTTCCTCGCTACCGCAGTACCTGGGATCCAGATTTGGTTTTGTCGTACATACAGGGTCTGGGGCCTAACTCTTCTTTGTCCCTCATCCAATTGTCCCGGAAATTAACAGTGCTGATGCTTCTCTTATCTGGTCAACGTGGCCAAGTTTTACATTTTCTGGATACTCGAAATATGACAATTTCAGAGTTTACGGTTTCCTTCAGGATAGGTGACCTTCTTAAAACCTCTAGGCCAAGTGATCACCTCTCTGAGATAGCTTTTGAAGCCTATCCCTCTGATGAACGTTTGTGTGTTCATGCTGCAATCGTTAGTTACTTAGACAGGACTTCAGTTTTTCGGGGCTCAATCACCAGATTTTTCATAACATCCGTGCCACCTATCAGAATTCCTACTCGGGACACTTTGAGGCGTTGGACAAAGGATGTTCTCTTGGCTGCTGGCATTGACCTTAAAATCTTTTCGCCCCACTCCACCAGGTCTGCGTCTTCCAGCAAAGCAGCTCTGACACTCCCGCTTTCTACCATCCTGTCTACTATAGGATGGTCTAGCGAATCAACCTTCGCCAAGTTCTACTGTAAGCCCCTTAAGAAGCAGGGCCTTTTTGCACGGGCTATCTTACCCTGATGGGTCATTTTTCTACTGTTCGGGTTTATTGTACACCTTTATGGGATTTGTTTAAGGAATTGTTCTTTGTGATAAATTATGCTGATGTGGCACAATGTAGGCATTTTTGTTATCTGTTTTGTACTATATATACTTGGATCTGGAATGTTGTTTTTTCATTCTTCCCCTCATCATATCCAATTCCGGATCTGGAATGTTGTTTTTTCATTCTTCCCCTCATCATATCCAATTCCGAGGGTACCGTAGAGTGTTCCTGTAGGTTGAGGACTTTCTCTAAAGCTCTCGTTGAATACCCTTTGTGACGTCAGTTAAATGGCTTGTTTGACGTGAAATTGTAAGATTAAGCGAGTACTTACCAGTACGATGGTTGATCGTAATTTCACGAATGCCATTTAACTGCGTCACTGCGGTATTAAACGCCCGCCCATTCCCTTCTGTTAGAGGGCTTGTGAAAAGAGACGCCAGCTGCCGTTGTCTGCCTTTATTGACTGGTACAAGAACAGCACGTCTACCCCGTATGCTGGTCGTGGTGCAACTGCCAATCAGTGTTGCCAGGCCCAGTGTTGCCACTCCTAGCTTTTTTCACCTAGATCTAGGTTTTTTTGCAGTGATCTAGGTTTCTGGGTGTTTTTTTAGTAAAAGTCCATAAATCTAGGTTCTTTTCTGTTAGGTTAATTATTTATGCAATTTTCTATACAGTACAGTACTAATATTTTGAAATATTGGTACAGTGACGAACAGAGTGACACGTTTTAAACGCGTCCGGCCGTCCGCTGGTCCTTGCCTTACCGTACGCCGTACGGTAGACGAGGGGGTAGTGGACCCGTCTAAGACATGTCACGTACGAGTACGACTCGTACATAATACGTATCCCGAGTCGACTCTCAGACCTCAGTAAGGCTCAGTTGCTTACTTGCTTCCGCTCTCGGCTGTTGTTAAACATACAGAGCTCTTTCAATTTTCACCATGAGTAGTGACGAGGATCAACCTGGTTGTAGCAGTACATACCATTCACCACCACGTAAAAAAGCAAAAGTGTGGTATAAGCAAGCATTCAAACAGGAGTGGCTAGAAGAAGAGGAATTTAAATCATGGGTGAAAGCTGATCCTTCAGATAAATTCAGTGCAGTGTGCTGTGTGTGTGACGGAACAATTAAAAACTGCAGTAAATCACGCTTGTTGAGTCACAAGAATTCCACAAAACATGCAAAAAACTTCGCTGCCAAGAGAAACATGACTGTGATTGACAAATTTGTTGTGAAAAAAACAGAACCTGACAAGAAAGAAAAAGTACATCGTGCTGAATTACTGCTTACGGGCTTCATGGCAGAACATGGCATGCCATTCTCTCAAGCTAATCACTTAATACCCGTAATCAAGAAGATGTTTCCCGATTGTGATACTGCACAGAACATGACACTTATGAAAACAAAGGCAGCTTATGTGATGCAAGATGGAATAGCATGGGAAGAAAGCCATGATATATCCAAAGTGTGCCAAGAAAATATGTTTTCACTGATAATTGATGAAAGCACAGACATTTCAGTGTCCCAGATCCTTGCCGTGATGGTAAGGTATTATGATGGCAAGAAATGTAAAGTAACTGATGCTCTGTTAGATATTATAGAAGTTGATGATGCATCTGCTGAAAGTCTCTACAAAGCAGTGAAAACTTTACTTTCTGTGAAAATGATACCGGTCTCCAATATAATTGGCTTTGCAAGTGACAACTGTTCTACAATGTTAGGCTCAAAAAGTGGCTTCCAAGCCTACCTGAAACGTGATGTTCCCTCAGTTTTTGTACTGGGATGCATTTGTCATTCTTTTGCCTTATGTGCCAGTCATGCTTGCTCCACCCTGCCTTCATTTTTGGAACAGTTCCTGAGAGACATTTGCTGTTATTTTTCACGTAGCAGCAAGCGGACACACCAGTTCCAGGTATTTCAAGACATTACCAAGAGTCCGCAACACAGAATGCTTAAGCTTTCCCAGACAAGATGGCTATCTAGAGGAAAAGTAATTGCCCGCATCCTGGAGCAGTGGGATGCTCTACTTTTATTCTTTCAAGGGGAAATGAAAACAGATGCAGTAAAGCTTGATGGTGCAGGTGAAATATACAAAATGATGGTCAGTCGTGGAACAAAACACATGCTGCTTTTCCTCAACTACGTACTAGGTAAAGTTGACAGGATGAACTTGGAGTTTCAGTCCGAACAGTACAGACTTGCAACACTTCATGCATCCATTGCTGGAGAGTATAGAAGCATTCTTGGCATGTTTATCAAAGAGGATGTTTTGTTCACAGAAAAGTTGTCCAACATCAATCCCCAAGACACCACTTTATACCAAAGTTTGGAGAAACTCAACCTTGGGGGTCGATGTAGTGCCCTGCTTATTAAGGAGCCAATACATGACAGTGATGCAGGGAAAAGATTCCTCATAGACTGCCGAAACTTCCTAGTAGAACTATGTTTACAAATGAAGAAACGCTTCCCTTTTGAAGAGGACAGCGTTATTGCTCTGATGAAAAACATTGACCCTAAAGTTGCTGTATCACCTCACAGAAGTACATACATCACGAGTCTCGCAGTGCACTTTCCAATGGTTGTTAAAGAGGAGGAATTGGATACTTTAGAAGATGAATGGCAAAATCTGATTTATAGCAAGGAAACTGTGCAAAACCTAACTCAGACACCTACATCATTCTGGAGTGAACTACAAAAAGTTAAAGATGGAAATAACAAGATGAAATTTGGAGTACTAGCAAGACTTATGTGTGGACTATTAGCATTGCCACACTCATCGGCTTGTGTAGAAAGGGTATTCTCGCAAGTTAATATCATAAAAACAAAGCAAAGTAACAGACTTCTGGCAACAACCATCTCTAATAGACTTCTAGCAAAACAAGCAATTGCTCGACAAAGTGTAAAATGTTTTGACTGGGAGCCATCAGCACGCCTAATAGGAGATGTGAAAAGTGGCGCGTGTCATCAGCGGTATGTAGAAAGGTGCAACAAGCGTGAGGTGGCAACAATCCACCCTGCCTCTGACTCGGACAGCGACGATCCTCTGCCAGTTCATCCCCACTAAACACAGCAACATTAAAGTAAGTGTCATGAATTACTTTTTATGATTAAATGCCATGATGTTTAATAATCTAGGCTTTTTTTTCGGAATCTTGATGTTTTTAGCAACCCATCTAGGTTTTTCTATGTTTAGGGAGTGGCAAGTGCCAATGTCGCGGCGCGACTCACGGGCGCCGCTGGTGGCCGCGGGTCCCACAGTTGCCAGTTCGCCATATACATATACATAGACATCCAACAACTTCCCTCCCCCGGAGATAGTACAGGGGCATGACAATGGCACTGAACAATCAACGTGACATAATAAGTAAAAAAAAAAAAAAAAAAAAAAAATGTGGTCCGTTACACAAAATTAGTGACAATGCCTGTGGACACCGACGAGCGAGCACACATCCTTTCAAATCAACATAAATCATCAAAACTGATATCTTTGCCCGCGGTGCTACCAGTCACAACACAACATAACATGTCCTCATACTTAACATTAAGACATTTTCACTCCACATAGTCATCTAGCCATCCAGGCCTGGCTACCCGGCGGCGGGGGCGGTTAGGCGATGGCTCTGGTGGTGGCTCCTGTGGCTTTGGAGGTGGTGCTGGGTTGGGCTGGGCGAGCGGTTTCAGGTGCAGGCGTGTGCGGAGAGACAGCCTGCCACTTCCGTCGAGCTTCACTAGGTACTGCCTGTTGCCTCTTGCCTCCACAACAATACCTGCCCTGTCCCAGGTCTTGTTAGCCTGATTCTGCACCAAGACCCTGCTTCCAGGGGCGATGTTGGAGCGGCTGCACCCATTTGCGTGATCCTTCATCTTGCTGTGTTGTCTGGCCATCTGCCGCTCTCGTTCACGGAGTGTCCGTCCCCAATGTTCGTCAGTCCTGTAGTTTAGCGAGATAGCAGGGACACCATCCCGTAGCTGACGACCCGTTGCCAACTGAGCCGGAGACTTATCAATATCACGGAGGGGCGTGTTCAGGTACTGCAGCAGGGCGAGAGAAACCTTGTCACTGTTGAGGCTCCCATTCGTTCCTATGTTGCCCCGCAGCATTCTCTTCGCAGATTTTACTGCAGCTTCTGCACGCCCGTTGCTCTGAGGGTAGTGAGCGGAAGAGAGACGCACAGTGACGCCCCATCTCTTAAAGAATCCCGTCATCTCTTCACTCACCAAATTGGTTCCGCCATCCGTCAACACTTGTTCTGGTGCGCCCCACCTCGCAAAGTAGAGCCTCAGCTGGTTCATAATCTTGCTCGAGGTTGCACCACTGGGCAGCTGCGCCACCTCCAGCCAGCCAGTTAGCCTGTCAGCATAAGCTAAGTATGAGCACCCATCTAGCTGAAAGACGTCCACTACTGTCTGCTGGAATGGATACTCAGGGGGTGGCGTGAGGATCAGTGTCTCAGGTGGCTGCGATGGTGCGTGAGCGTTGCAGGTGTCGCAGGAGGCCCGGTGATGTTGCAAGTCTCCTTCTAAGCCTGGCCAGTACACCGTCTGCCTGGCTCTCCTAAGCATGGAGTCCAGGCCCTGGTGGCTTGCATGGTTTGCTGCCACTTGACGGCGCAGCCCGTCAGGGATAACCAGACGTACATGACCCTGGTCATATGTGTAGGTCACTAAGCCACGTGACACCGACAATCTGTCCCTGACGCTGTAGAAATGCCGCAAGCATTCAATCTCCTGCGCTCTGTGGGGATACCAGTCACCTGCCAGCACCTTAGCCACCAAGAGTTGGTATGCCGGGTCCTGCTGTGATGCTCGAAGAACCACTTCCTCATCCAGGGTGAGACACTCATTAAAGGTGAGTGCTGCTATTGTGGCTGCAGCCATCGCTCCTGCCAGTTCCTCCACCTGCTCTTCGTCGTGTCCATCGGGTGACGCTTTGAGTGCGGGGTATCTTGAGAGGAAGTCGGCTGCACAGTTCCTTTTACCGGGCAGGTAACGGACAGTGAAACGGTACTGGAGTGTCCTCTCCTTCAGGCGGAACAGCCGCGGGTTCACTATGTCCGTGAGCGCTCGATCACCCAGAAGCTTGACCAGGGGGCGGTGGTCCGTCACCAGCATCAAGTTAGGGCAGCCCAACAAGAACAGGCGAGCCTTACGGAGACACCAAGCCACGGCGAGCGCCTCACCTTCCACTGGAGCGTAACCTGCCTCAGCAGCTGTTAGGTGACGGCTGCCACACAGCGCCAGGCGCCAGCCAGTCTTACAGCAGAATGGTGCGTCCACAGCTGAACAACGGCAGTGTTGCTGGAGGATGACGAAGCCTAGCCCCTCCTTGCTCCAGTCAGTCATCACAGCAGTGGGCCGGGTACGGTCGTAGTAAGTCAGTCCGTCCTTAGCCAGCAGACATATCGTGTCCTTTGCCTGTTCGAGCTTCTGCCGCAGCTGCTCGTCCCAGTACACCTTCTTGCCAGTAGGCTTCTTAAGTAGGTCCCGGAAGGGCTCCATGATGGGGGCTGTTGCAAGGAAGGGTGCCAGTTGATTCACGAATCCATACCAAGACCTCACATCAGTGATGGAGGGCTGTTCAGGCATGGAGAACTTCCGTATGGCAGCCAGGCGTTTATCTGCAGGCCTGTAGGTGACCCAGTCGAGATGGAAGCCAACGAACTCTGCCTCACGACGACAGAACTGAAACTTCTCTGGCTTCAGAGTGATGCCCTTCCTGGCGCACAGCTCAAGGAAGTCAAAGGTGTGCCAGAAGGCCTCCTCAATGCTGGCATCATAGAGCAGAGTGTCATCGATGCACTTATGCTTCCGGGGAAAATCCATGATGGCATCATCGAATCTCTTCGTGTATGCATCTGTTGCCGAGCAGTGCCCCATAGGTGTTCTGCAGTACTGATAGCGACCCCAGGGAGTAATGAAGGTCGTCAGACTCCTGCTTTCTTCATCAAGCTCGACTTGGTGGAATCCCCAGTGAGCGTCCATCACAGTCTTATAGGAGTGTGGGGGGATGTCTGACACCATGTCGAAAGGCGCGGGCGTGTGGTGTGTTTCTCGGCGGCACCATGCATTTAGCCTCTGAAAGTCCACAGTCCTTCGCGGCTTGCCAGACTTTTTGGCCACCACCACCATACGCGCACACCATTCCGTGGCCTCGCCCGCGGGAACAGGGCGAATCACGCCTCTTTTGACGTCATCGTCGAGTTGTTGCTTAACCTCAGCCCTCCAGTGCTTGGGAACTGAAGCAGGGGTGTGGCAGGCGTGGGGCTGCGCGCCATCCAGCAGGTGAATGTGATGCGGAGCACCTTCCATGACGGGTAGCGGGTTCCTGTCAGTGTTGAATGCTGTAGACGAGAACTGCCCCAGCAACCATTCCTCCAGACGGGGAATGTTCCCCT
Source organism: Scylla paramamosain (assembly GCF_035594125.1). NCBI lineage: Eukaryota > Metazoa > Arthropoda > Malacostraca > Decapoda > Portunidae > Scylla > Scylla paramamosain. The sequence continues at coordinate 11,689,608 of NC_087192.1, forward strand.
CCAGTGGTGGCAGCGGCAGCGAGGAAGGTCTGGTCGGGGGGCAGTCGGAGAGGCCTTCCGTAGTCTCTGCAGCAGCAACATACGACTGTGGGTGAGGGAAGCCGCTGTGCACCAGCCTCAACTCCTTACAGGCAGTGCACGAGAGATACAGGCGCTCCACTGACTTTACAAAGTGCACCTCCTGCAGTGTTGAGCGTCCTGGGAGGCTGATGTGGCAGGGCGCTGCTCCAAGGCTAGCCAATGGTATCTTGGCCAGGTCTCTGAGGCCAGCCCGACGCTGCAACAGCGCAGGCCGAAGACCGAGCGAAGACATCAGGGCTGGGCCAGCCACGCACACCTGGGCCCCCGTGTCAGCCACCGCTGTAGTGGTGCAAGCTTGGCCTCCCACCTGTGGGACCAACTGCACCTGCAGGAGTGGCTCTGGGGCGATACCGGCGGCGCCGACGGTCACACTATTGACAGCCTTACCAGCCTCACGTTTCCCGGAGCTCCTGCACCTCCTCTTAAAGTGCCCAGGCTTCCCGCACGCAACACAAGTGGCATGCTGCGCGGGGCAGGAGGCTCTACCCGGAGCATGCCTATACCCACACCAGCGGCACGACTTGTGGGGGTCTCTGGCAGGGTGGCGGGAGGCGGCAAGCATGGGCTGGGGAGAGGTGACGTCATCGTCGCTGACGTCATCAGGCGTGACGTCAGTGCCCGCCAACTCACATTCGCGCGAGTTTTTCCCGCCATGCATGGAGGTGGCGTCCCGGCGCGCCGCCTCAAACGAGACACAAAAGGCCCTAAGGCTCTCCACATCACCAAATGTATGACACTGTCTAAACACCTCTTGTTTTAGGGCCGAGTCACTCAGACCTACCAACACTTTGCGCAGAAGTATATACTCTGAGAGGTCGCACTCACATTGCGGGCACTGGAATTCACAATCCACGGCGCGCTGGGCACACCGCACGAAAAAAGCACTGACAGGCTCGTCGACGGCCTGACAAACACTAAAGAAGTCAGACCAGCGCACTGCCTGATTCGATGCCCGCAACACAATCCTCCCTATGGCATCCAGGGCGTCCTTCTTAGACAAGGCTTGCCACTCATCTGTAGTGAACTTTACGTCCAGGGCGCGCTGCAGGTCAGCCACACACAACAGGCGGATGTGGAGCACGGCTGCCTGGTCCGGCCATCTTGAGAGGGACAGCCATGCCTCCACCGAGCGCCGCCATGTCCTAAAGCCTGCCGAGGACATCTCCAGCATGCATTTCTCCGGCGTGACCCCTGCGGGAGCCTTTCCAGAGGGACGCTGGCCAGTGGCAGAAAGTGACGCCAGGCTGGCTTGCAGTGATGCGATGGCCTGCTGCTGTGCCAAGAAAGCAGACTGAGCTTGAAAGACCAGCGACGGGAACACTCTGCCTGCTGCAGGACTCCGGCGGCCTCGCGGAGTTGCACCAAGGCGACGTGGCAACGGCATGATGAGCAGTACGTAGCTTCGAGGTCACTGCGCCATGTTAGAGGGCTTGTGAAAAGAGACGCCAGCTGCCGTTGTCTGCCTTTATTGACTGGTACAAGAACAGCACGTCTACCCCGTATGCTGGTCGTGGTGCAACTGCCAATGTCGCGGCGCGACTCACGGGCGCCGCTGGTGGCCGCGGGTCCCACAGTTGCCAGTTCGCCATATACATATACATAGACATCCTACACCTTCCCTTTGTTTTTTCTTCGTGTTATTATGGTGTCTGTACTGTTTTTTGTCCTCAACCTTCCTCTAAAGGACTGACGGGTGACTGGCGACGCATGCATCTCGTTTAATACCGCAGTGACGCAGTTAAATGGCATTCGTGAAATTACGATCAACCATCGTACTGGTAAGTACTCGCTTAATCTTACAATCCTACCGCATGAAGTCCCTTAGAATATCTATTTTATACTATCTTTAAACAAATTAATCAGTGATTTAAAAGGGGGTGTGACTTCGGGAAGTCCCGCAATACCACTATGCATAAATCTGAATCACTTGTCCAGAGATCTGTCCTTACATCTTACATCTCTAGTCTCTCATAGTTGATTTCTTGCGCAGAACTTGACTATGCCTTCTGTCGAAACTGAACAGTCATGTTTGAACACGCTACACACCTTTGTTCTGGAGATCATTTTATTCTAACCGAGGCTACAGAAAAGAACATAACCCTAGAGCACAAACCCCGGATGACTTTCTCCTGGGTGCACGAGGTGATTATGTGATTCATGCGGTTGGCAAGGCTTCCCAGGTCTGTCGTTCCCTATAGCTACATTTCTTGGTGAGATTTGGTGGAGTGTGGGTGTAGTTTCTCTCGTTCCGCGGAAATTTCCTACAATGGGAATATCGGGCGGAATTCTCCCTACGTTTGTGGTCTTATGTTTTTCTTTTCCGTGTCTTGCATACGGCTCCCAGTAGCGGCAGAGAGCTGGGACGCAGGGTAGACTCAGACGACCTCTACGCCTTCACATCAAAGCAGAAGTGCTTCGCGCCAGTTTTTTTTTTTAAATACATTTGTTGAAATATGTCTAAAAATCATCATTTTTAGTAACTTTTTTTCAAAGTACAAGAACCCCAGTAGCTGTAAAAGGCTGAGAAGCAGACAGCCTGTTTCATTGATAATCACAGTCCAATACACTTTGAAGTCTTTTTTCTGATGTTCATATTATTACACGAACTGCTTTAAGGAAGGAATATTGGTATATCTCTGGAACTAAGTCGAGATCTATTTTAGCGAGTTTTTCCTTGGGGAGCAACAAAAATTTTTTTTTTTTTATCCCTATTTTCTCTGCATCTGGCTAACCTCCTTTATTCATAAAATATATTCCTTTGTAAAATACGGATAATATTGACCTTGTAGTGTTGCAGATAATCAACGAAACT
>NC_087192.1:11695000-11750000 GCF_035594125.1 Scylla paramamosain
CATATAATTTCTTCTATTAGCCTGAGGATGTCCATGAATATTGAAAATTCCATCATTATTTTTCAGTGACAGATTATCTAACAAAAGAAAATATTTGTATATATAGTTTAATTTTAACAAATTTAAGTTGGAAAATCTCTCTTCAATTTCTTCTTAAATTTTATTATTCTAGAATATGTTTTTGAATTTTGAATAGTTTGTCTTGGAATGATGACCACGTACAACCCCAAATGACATACATATTTTTTTTAGTAACAAAGTATAATAAAGAGTTAACATAGATTCAGTTGTGAGTTTGTCTGATAAGACACAGGATTCCCACAGTTTTTGATAGGGTAGTAGATAGAATAGAAATATGTTGCTTACAATTTAAATGATCATCTAAAACCACTAAATATTATTTGTGAACACGGAGAACAATTTCTTGACCCAGTCTTACTAGAGCCAAATCATACATTAAAGACCTGTTCTGGAATAACATCACATGAGTTTTATTAACATTGTTTTAACTTGTTAGCCTTTATCAAATTACTGATGTGACCTAATTTCCGAGACAATTTATAGTGAAGAGCATGAATAAGTTTGTGTCATCAGCATACATTGTAAAGTACGTATTGTTAGTAGAATTTAACATATTTATATAAATAAAAAACAAAATGGGTCCCGGTATTGAACCTTGAGGTACACCATGTTAAATAAATTTACGGTCAGATTAAACATTGTTACAAAAAACAAGCAGCTTTCGTTGTTAAATTACTCTTGATTAAGTCATAAGTAGTTCCCTCAAGCCAATATTTAATTTAGCAAGTAAAATATGATGATTTATACAGGCTGTAACGCGAGTTTCTGCAAACACTGAGAGGTGAAAGAACGTGTAACTCTAAGTAGGAAATGTTCTATACACATATGCATTTTTGTTTACCCGTCAGAGGAGTTGAAAATGTTCAGGACACGCGGGTGTGCTCTGCGTGTAGCTATGAAGTGACAGACGGTTGCATTGTCGCAGCCTCGGAGGTGCCACTTGGTCAAATTACAAATGGTTTAATCTTATTTTTTGCAGGCTATGGAATATTAGAGTATCTTATAAAAAGAACAAATGGTATTAAAAATCATGTAATTTACCATTAAGCATTACACGACACCATTATTGCGGTGATTAAAAGTACTCCTGTAAAATGCTATGTGGCATCATCGAAGTGAGGAAGGAGGGGGAGGAGCAAGTCACAGTGACCTTGAAAACAGCAGAGTGATGACGCCACGTAGCATCTTACAGGAGTACTTTTTAATCACCGCAATGATGCTGTCGTGTAATGCTTATCAATACCATTTGTCTTGTTAAAAGATACTGTAATATTCCACAGCTTGCAGAAAATAAGATTAAACCATTCGTAATTTGACCAAGTGGCACCTCCGAGGCTGCGACAATGCAACTGTCTCTCTGTCACCTTATAGCTAGACACATAGCATACCTGTAAGCATTATCAAATATGTCTACAATGTCATTCTATATACAGAGATACAATGAGCTTATATAATATACTTTTCTACACAATTCCATCTAAGTAGTAAGACAAATAAAATCGAACTGTACTCATGAACAAAAGTATTAAAGTTGATTTTCTAATGAATTGGCATTTATATTCATTTGGTCATCTCGAGATTTCCAAAAAAAAGTACACCATTTGATCGATCGGAAGCGTATTAATATAGATGATAGTAAAAATGAAGACAATATGTCTGTTACAGCTCCAAACTACATAGAACAACTTCCTAGTATATGGAAACAACAATTTTAATTAAAAATAGGCAACTCGAGTGTCCTGACAAACTAATACTGCACATCTGACCAAAACAAACAACTGACTGGCCCGACTAGTTCAAGTTAACAAACACGTAGTTGGACAACTAGTTAATTCCTGCTGCAGTGTCTATGCCACTATTCCATGAACCTGAGGCTTCCTGTATTCCTCTCCCGTTATGCCAGAGCAATCCTGAGAGAAATTTGTTTTGGTGTTCGATTACTTTGCATTGTCACTCGGTTCCTGAAAGAGATGCTAAAATCCCCACAAAAATAACTATATCCATATATCATGATATTACCGAATATGTTATGTCATGCTATATAGTACAGTCTTGTTTTTCTATTTTTTTCATTGTCCAAAATAATATATTTTAGACTTGTAATATGCCATATTCAAAATATTGATAATAGTATTATTAAATAATCACAAAAAGTGATCAAAAGTGTCATAATGATCAATGTTATTTGCATCTGCATGCACATTGTTTTACAATAACAATATTTTAGCCGATGTCACTAGGAGACATGCAGTAGCGACATCTGGTGGATTATTTCAGAAAACTCCCCTTTGATTTTTTTTTTTTTTTTTTTTTTTTTTGCTACCTCTGTTACAGCCAGTTTCCAGCCCCTTCACAAAGCTGCCATACCTGGACTAGCTTTAGTGCAGGGCTCAAATACAGGTGTACAGGGTCCCTTGTGACTCCTGCACCCTTTTCACAACGTTTGTAACGCCAGGTAACACTAATTGAGGTGGTCAGTCTGTTTTACCCACCTACTGACAAGGGAAACACTCTAACAACAATTGACTCCCACCGCTGTGAAAGGATCAACAACCAGGTCTAGGAAAAAAAATAGGTATAGCATGTAATTACACATATATGGTCGAGGGGGTCATTCACCGCTGACTGTGTAAGAGCTCGGCCTACACACACATGCAGCCGAGGAGTCACTTCCATGGGTATATATAGCATGTGTTATACACAACTACCCTCTCTGACAGGCTACTTTGGAGACTCCTATTCTATATAAGTAGGCCGGGGCATACAGCCGGTAATGACTCACTTATCCCCTTAAGGCAACTCATCCCTGTCTCAATACGTCTGCTACATTTAACCGCTGGGTAGTGACTGAGCGTGAAAAAGTGCGCCAAACACTCTCCCTCTGCTGCTATGGGGAAGAGGTAAAAGGAAAGGGTGGTGGCGACACATACATAAGTACAACAGCCCACCACTCTGCTTTGCTGGTTATATGAACAAAACAAGCGATTTCTTAAAATTCTAAAGATCAAATTAGGGAAGCTAGAAGAATACTGATAACTTTATTGTCAAGAACAACTCTTCTACTAAATATTAGGCTCGACTCAGATTGAATGGACAAGGGGACGTAAGTAAATTTACGTGGGGAATATGAGTGACTGCGTGGATAAATATTCTAGAAGTTTCAGGCTGGGTACATACGGGATCAGGACGCGTCTCTCGTCCCCGCCCTCTCTCTCTCTCTCTCTCTCTCTCTCTCTCTCTCTCTCTCTCTCTCTCTTCATTTAATATCACGTTATCAAGCTCCACACAACACCTGGCCCTTGTTGGTGACCATAAACTATTTTGTCACTTCTTAGGCTTTTTCTATGAATCGTTCTGATTGATGACCAATTTTTTTTTTTTTTTTTTTCATTAGAACTCATATAATAGAAATATTATTTTTCACTACTTCTAAGGGTTGCTCCTCCCTCCTTCATCTTCTCTGTATTGAACGGTCTCTTTGTCACTGTGCACTATTATAATGTCTAACAGTTTCCTGGAGAAAAAAAAATGAAAAGATAAGAAAAGATAATATCAGGTGTGTAACCACCCCTTGAAATGCACCACAATCGTAACACACAAAGTATAATATAATGTCTTTCAGATTCCTGGAAAAAAAAATGCCTGAAAATATCAGAAACCACCCCTTGATATTCACTAGAAGCCTAACACACAAAGTATGGAATAGAAAAAAAAAAAATGTCCACTACGTCTCACGGGAAGATACTATAGGGAATATGTGAAAGGGTGGCTGCATACCCTTCCTAATCACTTGTAAGCAGATGGGAGGTAAAACGCTGCGGTGAATTTCACTTAATGTTTGCACTGTCACCTCCCCTCGACTCACTTGTGTGAAATTGACCACAATCGTAAATAACACTCAAAATATGGGAGAAAGAAAATACGCACTACATCTCACAGCAAGAGCCTATGAGGAAATGAGAATACTTAGGCCAGCTGTGTACCCTTTCATTTTTACTTGTAAACAGAGGGAATACAAAAAGCTGCTGTGAATTTCACCCATTGTTTGTATTTCAGGGTTAAGGGACACTACATTTACGGCTGGTTGAGCGCCATAGAATTTTTCATGAAGACTGACGAGATATTCTTCAGACCAGCATTTCTCCCACCTCTGATAACCTGATGATAACCCTCTCTCAAATACTGGTACCTATCATCTATGGTGGAGTCTAGGATATGACCCTCCACCTCGATGGGTGGGAATGATTCTTATTCTCTCCCATATACGAGATAAGATGGTATTATTACCTCCAGATGTACAGAGGTGTGGTCTAAGTAAGTTAAAGGTCGGTTGTTGATTCTGATCTCAATTTCCGCTACTACCATTCTCAGTTCTTGGAGATTTAATTTGGATCGATGTAGCGTTTTCTTTAGGCAATTTTTGACGAGCCCAATCATTCTTTCTGTGAGCCCATTCTGCCAGGGCGCCCTTGGTATGATGAATTTCCATCGACATTTCCTATTTGTTAATGTTTGTTGTACTTTTTAATCATTTATGATATCTTCAGTAAAGGGAGCTGTCTGTACAAAGTTAGTGGTATTGTCACTTATGAAAAGATGGGGACAGGAACGCTGATAAGGGTTGACTTGAATTCTATGGAAGCCAAGGTTTATATTATTTATTTTCAAATATTTCCTATGTTTCAAACTTTATACAACTAATAATATTTTTTTATGAAAATATTTAGTCACAATTTTCTTCATGTTTTTGCTTCTTTAATTTATAATTCACATAGAATATTCCATTGAAGCTGCAAAGGAAAATGCTCTGTCATATACTCAGATAGTTAAATGAAAATAAAATAAATGTTAGCTTATGGTCCTTAAGATGTATTCTTTACTCTGAATACAATATATCAAATAAAGAAAAAGCTAATATATATAAAATATAAATGGCTAATAAAGAGTTTTTTGAAAACTTTTTTTTTTTTCCAGTTTTACAGTGAAAATGTAGCGTGTTGGCATACCATAAAAACAGGGAACATAAACGAAATGTAACCTCTTAAAAATGAATAAATAAATAAAACATACAAATAAGTTTCAAGTTTTATTTGTTTATTTTAATATATATATATATATATATATATATATATATATATATATATATATATATATATATATATATATATATATATATATATATATATATATATATATATATATATATATATATATATATATATATATATATATATATAATGTTCCTTCTTGACAGGTAGCGAGCATTTGAATTTTGTCATTAACAGTGATATGCCTCTACTTTATATTCAATAAACTATTAGAGGCCTTCAAGCCAAGGTCTAGATCGAAACTAAGTGTGAGAGATTTCACTTTCTAATAAACTAGAGTAAAACCAGTTAAAAAAAAAAAAAACATTTCATGAGTGCAACTCGTACGTCATACAGTCCTACCATGGTCTTATGATTGTCACTCTGATCACTCCAGGGCACCTTGTGGTCATTCTTAGTTTACGTAGGCGTAATATTAATAAAATAAATAAATAAATAAATAAATAAATAAATAAATAAATAATAAAAAAAAGACCCCTCGTAATTAGTCAATATTTTTTTCTACTAATGTTAAAAAAATAAAGTAAAAGTAAAGAAGTAAAAACAAAATAATATCTACATAAAAAAAATAAATAAATAAAAACAGAAGGGAAACAGGGAACCACTTAGATCCTTTTGGATCGAATCCAGATTTACAAGGATCTTTATTTATTTATTTATTTATTTATTTATTTATTTTATTTATTTATTTATTTATTTATTTTATTTATTTATTTTGTTTTATTTATTTATTTATTTTATTTATTTATTTATTTTTTTTGAGCAGGGGTCAATTGAAAGACTGAAAGGTTTGAAGAAGTCATAACTTGTTCGATTTCAATATTTTTATTTATTTATTTATTTATTTATTTATATGTTTTTTTTTTCTTATTGCAGGTTATAGAGCTTGTCTTTGAGATTAAAATGACTATGTATGATGTCCAGCAACAAGTAAAACTCATTGACTTTTTTTTCTATTCTAGTAAAAGATCAATAATTTAAACTAAAAAAAAATATCGCCAACATTTTAATGTCAGAGCATCTTCTAGCGTTAACATGATTCGGAACCTAATCACCCAGTTTGAAAGAGCTCAGAGAAATCAGTCGATTTTCTGGGAAAAAAAAATCCTAAGCGCCCTGTGCGCACTGACGCAGCGGTGGAAGCTGTACAGCAAGGTGTCCTTGAGAATCAACTTCTACCTATCGTTACTCTGCTCAACTAGGTATCATCAAAAGATCTCTTCAGAAAATTCTGAAGCTGGATTTATTTATTATTTTTGTTTTAAATCCAGTTTCAGAATCTTAAGAATTTTCTGGTATTTACTTTCAGTTTGAATAATTGATCTTTCACTGGAATAGAAAAACTCAATGAGTGTTACTCGTTGCTGGACATCATATATAGCCATTTTAATCTCTAACCTGCAAAAAAAAAAAAAAAAAAAAAAAAGGAAAACAAACTATGATTTCATCAAACCATTCAGTCTTTCAGTGGCCACCATATATATATATATATATATATATATATATATATATATATATATATATATATATATATATATATATATATATATATATATATATATATATATATGTTGTGATGAGCTGCACAAATAGTGCAGAGTAAAGAAGAGAAGAAAGAGAGAGCGAGAGAGGAAGAGGGAGAGAGACACTGAAACAAGTGAAGCATATGCCTGAGGCGCAAAAAGTATCTGTCTCCCACACGTTTACTTTAAGAAGTCTGAGCACATAACCTTCCCCACATTTAAATTTCCTTACTTCCTTTTTTCCTCTTCTGCTAAGTCACACATATAAAATAGATGAAGAGTTCGTCTCTGAGGGGCAAAGTTAGTGTGCAGGAATCTAGGCGGGCAGTAATGCGTCCCTCTCAATCCCTTCTCCTTTTGTCCTTTGTCATACAACTCACCCATGCCAGGGAGCGCGGACTTCTTTTTCAGTTGGGTTGCTGCAAGTGGACAGAGTGGATGTGGTGGGGCAAGGAGAGAGTACTGGTTATATTTACATATGGTAGAGAGCATTTATTATTTAGTATTGTACATGAGTTAGCAGTAGCCTTGCACCTGTCAATTTTAGTAGGTACCACATCAGTCCTCTAACTAAAATAAATTATTTGACACTCTAACTTCCAACATAGAGCACAGTCTAACTTTTTTTTTCCCCTATTATGGAAATCTCCATTCTCGGAGACTTTAATGTTCACCATCAACTTTGGCTTTCCTCTTCCTTCACTGACCGTCTGGGTGAACTAGCCTTCAGCTTTGCTATCCTTCACGACCTAGAGCAACTGGTGCACACGCCCTACTCATATTCCTGACCGTCTTGGAGATACACCCAACATTCTTGACCTTTTCCTAACTTCTAATCCTTATGCTTATCCTGTTACCCTCTCTTCTCCATTCGGCTCCTCCAATCACAATCTTATATTTGTATCTTGTGCTGTCACTCCAATCTCATATCAGACACCTTTTTCTGTGTGCCGAGCGCAGAACAGAAGTGATAGTATCTGGCTCGCTTTACTGGTGATCTGGCTTTCCTTATGGAGTCTTGGTCATCCTCTTAGAGATTTTGGTGATTTTGCTGTTCACTTAGACATATCAAAAGCTTTCCACAGAGCCTGTCACAAAGCTTTGATTTCCACACTACCCTCCTATGGCTTCTATTTTTCTCTCTGTAACTTCATCTCATTTCCTTTCTGACCGTTCTATTGCTGCTGTGATAGACTGTCACAGTTCTCCTAAATCTATTAACACTGGTGTTCTTCAGTGCTCTGTCCTGTCACCCACTCTCTTCCTATTATTCATCAATGATCTTCTAAACCAAACTTCTTGTCCTATCCACTCATACGCTGATGATACCACCCTGGATTTTTCCACGTCTTTTCACAGACGTCCAACTCTTTAAGAAGTTAACAGTTCGCGCAGGGAAGCCACCGAACGCCTGACTTCTGATCTCTGTAAATTTTCTGATTGGGACTGAGCAAACCTGGCATTGTTCAATGCCTCAAAAGCTCATTTCCTAGATATATCAATTCGAAACAACCTTCCAGACAACTATCCCCTCTTCTTCAATGACACTCAACTGTCCCCCTCTTCTAAACTGAACATCCTCAGTCTGTCATTTTCTTATAATGTAAACTGAAAACTTCACATCTCACTTTAATGTTCACCACCAACTTTGGCTTTCCTCTCCCTTCACTGACCATCCCGGTGAACTACCCTTCAATTTTGCTATCCACCACGACCTAGAGCAATTGGTGCAACACCCTGTGGAGGACAGATTAAAAAATTTTAGATAGGCAGGAAATTAAAGCAACATGAGGGATTAGAACGGTCACCCTTTTTAGGAACAGGCTGAATGTAGGCAAATTTCCAGCAAGAAAGAAAGGTAGATGTTGACAGACAGAGTTGAAGGAGTTTGACTATGCAAGGTGCAAGCACGGAGGCACAGTTTCGGAGAACAACAGGAGGGACCCCATCAGGTCCATAAGCCTACCGAGGGTTTAGGCCAGCGAGGGCAAGGAAAACATCAATTCGAAGAATTTTAATAGGCAGCATGAAGTAATCAGAGGGTGGAGAAGAGGGAGGAACAAGCCCTGAATCGTGCAAGGTAGAGCAGATAGGGGAGGGTTATTCTAAGTTTAGAGAAGCACTGGTGCTACTGGCACATGAGGCCCCAATGGTGGGGCATCTTGGAATTAGAAAAACAGTGGAGAGACTGCGGGAGAAATTTGTAGTGACCTAGCATGAATTGTAGTATTGCTACTATATTTAAGTCCTGCCACACCTGTCAAGTGGTGGGTAAGCCAAATCAAATACCGCCAGTGGCACCTCTTCACCCCATCCCAGCTGTTGCCCCTCCCTTCACCCGGGTTCTTATTGATATAGTGGATCCTCTTCCCCCTTCTAGAGCAGGCTGTATACACCTACTGACTGTGATGGATGTCACAACAAGGTACCCTGAAGCCATACCTCGCAAGAGCACCCATTCCAAGATGGTGTTTAAGACTATTAAATTTCTTTACTTATTTTGGACTACTACTGGCCCCCTGACAGACCTCCTACAGAAGGGGCGTCGCTGTGATTGGACCGGAGAGTGTGAGGGGGCCTTTAAAAAATAAAACCTGTGATGTGCAGCCTATTCATGTTAAAGGCACCTGATTTTTCATAGCCCTTTGCTTTAGCTGTCGATGCCAGCCAAGTGGGGGTGGGAGTTGCATTAATGCAGCCAGATGTTAATCAAGTCAATCATCCTGCTCGTTATTTTGTAAGAAGTTCATCCCGGATTAGAAGAACTACAAAGTCGGTGAACAAGAGCTTGCAGCATTTCGAAGTTTATATGCCTGCTTATGGCCCCTGGGTGACTATTTTCTCAGACCATAGTCCCTTCCAGTTTTTTTAACAGTTTTTTTTTTACTTCAAATTTAAAAGGTAAGATTCATCCAGTAGAGCCTGCTGTTGCAGAAGTATAACATCGATGTCAGGCATATTAAGCGCGCCGACAATGTTGTAGCTGGTTGTGTATTGCAGGTTGGGACTTAAATATTGTCATCAGCATACCAAAAAAAAATAATAATAAATCATTAGAATTCCATTTTTTTTTTTTTTTTTTCTGTAAGGAGAGGGCTTGTGATGAGCTGCGCAAATAGTGCAAACTGAAGAAAGAGAGAGAGAGAGAGAGAGAAGCAGATGCCTAAGGCACGATAAGTACCAGCCCATTTACTTTAAGAGACTCCGATCACATAATTACTCCCCTTCTCCATTTCAATTTCATTACTTAATTGTTTCCGCTCCTGATGAGTTACACATATTATACAGTTGAAGAGTTAGTCTTGCTACAGAGTAATCAGAACCCATCCAGCCTTCATAGTTCGCTCACAGTAATTTTTGAGTGTTATGACCACAATTTCCTGCCCCTCCATAAAGCTACCGCAAATGGACTAGCTCCCCCCAAGTCACCTCTTGCGTGACTGAGTGCTGGGCTCAATATGGATTACAAGGTCCACTTTTGACTCATGCACACTTCTTACCAACGGTCATAGAGCTAAGTTACATGAATGAGGTCGCCAGACAAGGAAAATACTACAACTACAACAGACTCAACCAGATGTTCAAGAATCGACAACGTCTACAAAAGAAACAATTGTAACAAGCAACAACACATATATGGTTGAGGTATAAAAACCCAATGGACAACAGCCTACAAAACGAATCCTCCCACTGTCCACTGGTGTATTATAGCCTCTAGCCGAGTAGTGTCGTTTACCGCCTCCTGGAAGGTAGGCCTAATCAGAGCCTGATGAGGGAGTAAATTTCACTACACTGCTGGTCACTTAAGTCCTCTGCAGGTCAAGCACAGTCCAGGAGCCTGATGCAGTAGCATTTTAACACAATAAAAATACAAAGTGATACAAATACTGACAAGTGCCCACAAACACACAGGAGGGTAATTCACCTCTCACTGCATAAGAACTTGGCCCGCACACACACGCAGCTGAGGAGTCACTTCACTGGATTTTGGAATACGTTATAATTAACTACGCTTCCTGGCAGACTACTAAAGAGGCTCCTATGCTGGGGCGTAAGGCTGATAATTACTTACTTATGCCCTTAAAGCAACCGACCTGACTAGATGTATCCCCACTCCACTTTCTGCCAAATGCTACTGCCTGTCTTAGTACATCCATCTTGTATAAGCATTGGATAGTGACTGAGTGTGGGAAAGTGCGCCAAACACTTTCCCACTCCGCTGCTACAGGGGGAGGGCGTATGCAAGAAAGAGGAATACGGTGGTAACATACGTACTCGTACACCCACGCGCTCCACCCGCCACCTCTCTCTCGGCGCTGGCTTATATAAATAAAACAATTCAGTTCTGATAATTCTCATGGCTAAGCTATATTGGCTAGGTGAATACTGATTCCTTTATCTTCAAAGGCAACTCTTCTGAAATTAACTGTGTGACTCAATCAAAAGGGACATTTAAAAATAGGGAAAATTAATTTGGGAGAGTCTATGGGCGCGGCGATTCTCGTGGAGCATACTGCTACCTCTAGTACTGTTGTACGTCTTGCGTCTGTACTCGCTTTCCCTCTCCCTCTTCCTACATTCTTCTTCTCTGTCACTTCTTCCTTTGTCTGTGTTACATCACTGTATCTCGCTACACACAACAATAGATACCCATCTCTGTGGATCAAAGTTAGCATGCGGGAAGCAAGGCAGATGTGGGTGCATCACTCCCTCTGTCCCTTCTCCCCTTTTGCCCTTTGTCATGCAACTCACCCAGCCCAGGGATCTTGGGGTGGTGATGCAGCCTTCTTCATTAAATGGATAGCTGCAGGCGAACAGAGTGGATGTGTTAACATGAGAAGGGAGTAATGGTATGAAATAGGGCTATATTTACATATGTTGGAGTGCACTTATTAGTTAATATTGTATATAAGTTTAAGTAGGTATCGTAGCAATCGTAGGGGTGTGACTGAGTGCAGTGTGCCAGTTACTTCTTAGTGACAAAGAGTCCCTTCTCTCTTCTCTGCCTCTTGTCTTGCTCTTTGCTGGCAAGAAGAAAGAGAAGACAAAAATAGAAAGAGAGATGAGAGAGGGAGCATGGGACGCGTCCCCTAGCCTCCTGGCTCCTCGTTCCTTCACCTTTCCTTCCCCTTCCCTTGACCATGTGATCCACCCTGAAGCAGGGTGCATTGTCTCCTGGAGTGTTCCCACGAGTCAGTGGGAACAGCCCGATATTCATAAGGGTGTACTTTAGAAAACGAGCGGTGTGAGTCTGTATTTGGGGATATAAGTAACTTGTCTTTCAGAGGATACTAGCTATACACCTCAAAAAATAAAATAAAAATAAATAAATAAAAAAAAAATGTGTCAGCCCCTACGGGTGGTTTCATTTATGTCGTTCTCGGCATTAATTTAAGGCAGGTTTATTTGCTTTTGGAGCCCCACTCGTGAACGTAGCTTGTATTGGTCGCCATCCTGGAGTGGGTACCGCCAATCCCTTTGTCTTAGCCTAGTGCTTGGTAGAGCCTTTGTGCGTCTTTGCTCTTTGACTATTGTCAGTCAATGTGGCCAGAGGATATTTTTCGTACATGATCCATGTTTGACTTTCTTTAATTCCTCCAGACTCATCACCATTAGGGAGAACAGGGTCTGTGTAAGTGAGCAATGGATGGACACAATTGTGGGAGGTTTGGTCTTAAAATATTATGGTCTAGTCTAGTTGTATCGTACTTGTGTATGTCTTTCCCAAGAACTTGTACTTTCGAGTCCTTTCTCAGCAAGCGTGATAAGTTTGTGTTGTATATTTTCTCTGTGGGTGAGACAGGGTAGCAACTTGGAGACAATAGCTGGGTGAGGCCACAATGAGTTATCTAGACTCATGTCTTTGTTATATGTGTCATGCATTAGACATAGAATGTAGTTTTTTGGGAATCTGACCCGAGTGAACAGCAGCTGTAAGAGGGGCTGTATCTGGTTGTAATATATATATATATATATATATATATATATATATATATATATATATATATATATATATATATATATATATATATATATATATATATATATATATATATATATATATATATATATATATATATATATATATATATATATATATATATATATATATATATATATATATACTACTGTTATGAGCTGTGCAAAATAGTAAAGAACGAAGAAGGAAGAGATGCAGAGAAAGAAGATGATGAGAGAGAGAGAAAGAGTGGGAGAGGGAGGAAAAGTAGGATGAGGACAGACGATGCCTGAGGTGCGAAAAGTGCCTGGCCGCCCCACCTGTTTACTTTAAAACTCCGAGCATATAGTTACTCTCCTTCCAAATTAAATTTCCTTACTTCCTTTTCTACCCTCATGTTGAGTCATACATATTATATAGTTGAAGTATTCGTCTTGCCTATAGCATATTCAGATTCCATCCAGCCCTTGTAGTTTGCTCCCAATAATTTTTTAAAGATAACAGTCTTTGTAGGGCGACGCTAACATGAGGGATGTGGGCAGGCGGTGTGTCACCCCCGTCCCTTCTTTTGTATCCCTGCTCCTCCTTTGTCATATGACTTTCCCCGCCTTGTGAGAGGGGCGTGGGGAGAGCTTCCTTTGTTTCATTTGGGTTTCTATTCGCCCAGGGGAAAGACATAGTGTCGCGGGGACAGAATAATGGCACAGAGTTGCAATATATTCATGTATATTAGATGGCACTTATTTTTGCTAGTTATGTACGAAATACACCAATCACAGTGGTTGTGCTATTTGTACATGTGGTGGCAGAGTACCCTTGTTAGTCTTCCCCCCTATCTTTTCTCTTGCACTTTGTCTCTGTCATTAGTGCCATTAAATGTTACTGTGATCCAAAGTTGTCTTGAGAGTTTTGGACTCGGAGGATATAGAGATTCTCGGCCATACAGTAAAGTTTACTGCCTCCCCAGCCTTTACCATGTCTGGGGCCGGATTCTCAAAACTCCCTTGGCGCACCTCTAAAGTACCTTCTGTTAGGATCACCTTAAGCGCAATCTCCAAGGTCGACGCTCAAAACAATTTTTACCCTCTCATTAGCTTAAGGGAGCGTTGTGACGGGCTGTACAGATATCATGGCGTTTGATGGCATCTTTGGCCAATCATATGCAGGCAATACAGTCACTTCCAGCCAATCACATTCGCAGAATTTATCAGCTGTATTTGTAAACATTAGTGGACACGAGGAAGACCCAACCATGGCAAGCAAAAGGCTTATAAAAGAAAAAAAAAACAAGTACAAAGAGTGCTATGTACTCATCAGAGAAGTACAAGAGAGGAAGGTAGTCTTGCTGGGAGCACCGAGTGTTGCTGTCACCACAGAAATTAAGCGCAGTGCGTGGGCAGTTGTGACAGAGGCGGTGAATGCTGTGGATGGTGAGGACAGAACACCAGCAGAAGTCAGGAAGAAGTATGTGAATTTAAAGAGTGTATTGATGAACAAGGTAGCAAGGATATGATAACATGAATCACAGACAGGTAATTCATCATGGGTGCATTCTGTATTATAATGGACACAATTGTTCATCATAAATTTCCCCCACTAGTGTTTAGTAATCTAGATGACATACCAGTCATGAAAAGGAAATAAGAAAGAAAATTACTAATTTAAGGTGAATAAGTCAGATTAGTCTATTCAAATAAGGGAAACTATTAGAGGTAAATAAGAACTTACCAAAATGAAAATTTACCAAATTAATATACATACACCTTATCTCACGGTTATGGGCTTAAATCCGCTTATTTCACTTGATTACCGTCAATGAGGAATATTTGTAACAGAAAGATAACATCAAAGAGATGCTTTTCTTTTCTGACAAAGAGAAGTGCCTACTATTCCAGACTCAAAAATTACTTTTCATTAATCGTATCTGCTTTGAAGATATTTATACTGCCAAATGAATTTCTTTCTAGATATTTTCTAGTCATTATTTGCTGATAATGTTAGTTCACTCTTCATATTTCTGAAAGTTTTTCAATGAAGAAGTTATCCCCAGTTGACTTTTACTGTAGTCACATTAAATTGTGTATTCCACTGTTTTATCATTCTATGATACTGTTATTGGAATGATGTAGTTTATTATTCAGTTACAAAGCATATACTGTGTAGTAAGGATTTTTTAATGCAGTATTTAAGTATCTTGAATGTAAAGTTGCTTATAAGATAATATGGTGTAGGCAGGATCAAAATATATTGGTTGTAAAGATAGACATTCATACTTATTATCTTACAATTAAAATTACTAATAATACTCAAATGAAAATAATACCAAAGAATATAAATAATGTCAGTCTGCAATGACTCAGCAAACACTCATATCTTATTCACAGGTGGTGGAGCACCCTACCAGGATTCAAACCATGATATATATGTCAGATTATTTGGGTAGTAGGTATGAGCCCCTCCAATGTTATTTCTTACGTGGCAAATGTAGAGGTTTATCATATCTTTTTAAATTATATTATTTCTTACTGTAATACAAGTGCATATGACCCCAAATTCTCGCTGGTGTTACGATTTATTTTCTGCTATTCTCTTGTCTTTTTCTCCCATTGTCAGAATTGTTCCTAAATGTATTATATGTTGTTTTCTTAAGTTTATATTTTTACATGACTCAGGGCCAAGTTAACTTCCATCTTCTGTTGAACTTGTGCTGGAGGAAGGTGTGGTGGTCTTCAGCCCTGCCACCCTCTCTCTTGAAGCTTCCCGTGCGCCTTTCCTTGAAGTTCCCTTAGAGGCACACACAGGGGATGGTGACACATTTGGCGAAACGTCAGCAAGAACCTTCATCACCACCAAGGCAATGGAGAGTTCAAATGAAACAGCGGAGGTATAACAGAGAAGGGGTAGTAGCATTGCAGATGTTGCGAATGCAAATATACATGATTCTTTTTTTTTTTTTTGTATGAAATGCTCAATTCTTTCGCCCAGTTGAGCAACATTCCTGCTTTAGCAACACATTTGATACTTTTGTTAGGTTGTGGCAGGCTAAGCAAGATAACACTAAGCAAGTTTCTTGTAGCCTTTTATGTATATATCTATAGATAAGTAACTAAAATCAAGAACTAATTAGCAATAACTTTGGTCTTAAGAAATAGCCATTATTTATTTAAATATCTAAGTGTAAGGCATAACCATATTCTATTGTCTGATTTTGCAATTTTAGTCATAATGTGACTCTTAACACTGTGATGTACAATATTATGTGTGACGTCCTACAAATACTTCATTGACTAGTCTGCAAGAATAACTAATGAACTACCTCTGCTCAGGTTTTAGTTAAATCATTTAGTCTAGTACACATACCTGAATAGTGATAGAATATAGTCATTATCAGCATCATTATAAAGAGATGATGGTGATGAAAAAAGTAATTTAATGAATATGTAGGATAGTGTGTTTTCTTATGTATATTTTTCTATGCCTGATAAAATAGAAGTGATGTGAACTAGTACAAATTATTTGATACTTCTTTAGGATGGAGCATAAAATTTCCATTACAAGTATTCTAAGATACCTTTTTTCCTATTACCATTGCATTCCATGCAGATACCTTACTTTTTTTTTATGTAGGAAGGACACTGGCCAAGGGCAACAAGAATCCAATAAAAAAAAATATGCCCATTGAAATGCCAGTCCCATAAAAGGGTCAAAGCAGTGGTCAAAAATTGACGAATAAGTGTCTTGAAACCTCCCTCTTGAAGGAATTCAAGTCATAGGAAGGTGGAAATACAGAAGCAGGCAGGGAGTTCCAGAGTTTACCAGAGAAAGGGATGAATGATTGAGAATACTGGTTAACTCTTGCGTTAGAGAGGTGGACAGAATAGGGGTGAGAGAAAGAAGAAAGTCTTGTGCAGCGAGGCCGCGGAAGGAGGCGAGGCATGCAGTTAGCAAGATCAGAAGAGCAGTTAGTATGAAAATAGCGGTAGAAGACAGCTAGATATGAAACATTACGGCGGTGAAAGAGAGGCTGAAGACAGTCAGTTAGATGTGAGGAGTTGATGAGACGAAAAGCTTTTGATTCCACCCTGTCTAGAAGAGCAGTATGAGTGTAACCCCCCCAGACATATGAAGCATACTCCATACATGGACGGATAAGGCCCTTGTACAGAGTTAGCAGCTGGGAGGGAGGGTGAGAAAAACTGGCGGAGACGTCTCAGAACGCCCAACTTCATAGAAGCTGTTTTAGCTAGAGATGAGATGTGAAGTTTCCAGTTCAGATTATAAGTAAAGGACAGACCGAGGATGTTCAATGTAGAAGAGGGGGACGGTTGAGTGTCATTGAAGAAGAGGGGATAGTTGTCTGGAAGGTTGTGTCGAGTTGATAAATGGAGGAATTGAGTTTTTGAGGCACTGAACAATACCAAGTTTGCTCTGTCCCAATCAGAAATTTTAGAAAGATCAAAAGTCAAGCGTTCTGTGGCTTCCCTGCGTGACATGTTTACCTCCTGAAGGGTTGGACGTCTATGAAAAGACGTGGAAAAGTGCAGGGTGGTATCATCAGTGTAGGAGTGGATAGGACAAGAAATTCGGTTTAGACTTTAGATCATTAATGAATAATAATAAGAGAGTGGGTGACAGGACAGAACCCTGAGGAACACCACTCTTAATAGATTTAGGAGAAGAACAGTGAATAGAACAGCAGGAATAGAACGGTCAGAAAGGAAACTTGAGATGAAGTTACAGAAAGATAGAAACCGTAGGAGGGTAGTTTGGAAATCAAAGCTTTGTGCCAGACTCTATAAAAAGCTTTTGATATGTCCAAGGCAACAGCAAAAGTTTCACCAAAATCTCTAAAAGAGGATGGCCAAGACTCAGTAAGGAAAGCCAGAAGATCACCAGTAGAGCGGCCTTGTTTAAGATGTTTAAGAATCTTCCTGTTGAGGATAGATTCAAAAACTTTAGATAAGCAGGAAATTAAAGCAATAGGACGGTAGTTTGAGGGATTAGAACGGTCACCCCTTTTAGGAACAGGTTGAATGTACGCAAACTTCCAGCAAGAAGGAAAGGTAGATGTTAACAGACAGAGCTGAAAGAGTTTGACTAGGCAAGGTGTAAGCACGGAGGCACAGTTTCGGAGAACAATAGGAGGGACCCTATAAGATCCATAAGCCTTCCGAGGGTTTAGGCCAGCGAGGGCATGGAAAGCATCATTGCGAAGAATTTTGATACGTGGCATGAAGTAGTCAGAGGGTGGAGGAGAGGGAGGAACAAGCCCAGAATCGTCCAAGGTAGAGTTTTTAGCAAAGGTTTGAGCGAAGAGTTCAGCTTTAGAAATAGATGTGATAGCAGTAGTGCCATCTGGTTGAAATAGAGGAGGGAAAGAAGAAGAAGCAAAGTTATTGGAGATATTTTTGGCTAGATGCCAGAAATCACGAGGAGAGCTAGATCTTGAAAGGTTTTGACATTTTCTGTTAATGAAGGAGTTTTTGGCTAGTTGGAGAACAACAGACTTGGCATGGTTCCGGGCAGAAATATAAAGTGCATGAGATTCTGGTGATGGAAGGCTTAAGTACCTTTTGTGGGCCACCTCTCTATCATGTATAGCACGAGAACAAGCTGTGTTAAACCAAGGTTTAGAAGGTTTAGGACGAGAAAAAGAGTGAGGAATGTACGCCTCCATGCCAGACACTATCACCTCTGTTATGTACTCAGCACACAAAGACGGGTCTCTGACACGGAAGCAGTAGTCATTCCAAGGAAAATCAGCAAAATACCTCCTCAGGTACCCCCAACTAGCAGAGGCCAAACGCCAGAGGCACCTTCGCTTAGGGGGATCCTGAGGAGGGATTGGAGCGATAGGACAAGATAAAGATATGAGATTGTGAACGGAGGAGCCCAGCGGAGAAGAAAGGGTGACAGCATAAGCAGAAGGATTAGAGGTCAGGAAAAGGTCAAGAATGTTGGGCGTATCTCCAAGACGGTCAGGAATACGAGTAGGGTGTTGCACCAATTGCTCTAGGTCATGGAGGATAGCAAAGTTGTAGGCTAGTTCACCAAGATGATCAGTGAAGGGAGAGGAAAGCCAAAGCTGGTGGTGAACATTGAAGTCTCCAAGAATGGAAATCTCTGCAAAAGGGAAGAGGGTCAGACTGTGCTCCACTTTGGAAGTTAAGTAGTCAAAGAATTTCTTATAATCAGAGGAGTTAGGTGAGAGGTATACAGCACAGATAAATTTAGTATGAGAGTGACTCTAATCGTAGCCAGATGGTGGAAAACTCGGAAGATTCAAGAGCGTGGGCACGAGAGCAGGTTAAGTCATTGTGCACATAAACGCAGCATCCAGCTTTGGATCGAAAATGAGGATAGAGAAAGTAGGAGGGAACAGAAAAGGGGCTACTGTCAGTTGCCTCAGACACCTGAGTTTCAGTGAGGAAAAGAAGATGAGGTCTAGAAGAGGAGAGGTGGTGTTCTACAGATTGAAAATTAGATCTTAGACCGCGAATGTTGCAGAAGTTAATAAAGAAAAAGTTGAGGGGGATGTCAAGACACTTAGTGTCGTCGACAGAAAGGCAGTTAAGTAGTCAAAGAATTTCTTATAGTCAGAGGAGTTAGGTGAGAGGTATACAGCACAGATAAATTTAGTATGAGAGTGACTCTAATCGTAGCCAGATGGTGGAAAACTCGGAAGATTCAAGAGCGTGGGCACGAGAGCAGGTTAAGTCATTGTGCACATAAACGCAGCATCCAGCTTTGGATCGAAAATGAGGATAGAGAAAGTAGGAGGGAACAGAAAAGGGGCTACTGTCAGTTGCCTCAGACACCTGAGTTTCAGTGAGGAAAAGAAGATGAGGTCTAGAAGAGGAGAGGTGGTGTTCTACAGATTGAAAATTAGATCTTAGACCGCGAATGTTGCAGAAGTTAAAGAAAAAGTTGAGGGGGATGTCAAGACACTTAGTGTCGTCGACAGAAAGGCAGTCCGACCTAGGGACATTTATGGTCCCCTCCCCAGATGGGGACTCCGAGGCTGGTGTAGGAGTCGCCATGATGATTTTAAAATTTTTGAGTGAAGGGTGTGTGTGTGTTATTAGGTGCTTGTAGTTTTGTGTGGAGGAAGAGCGTTGTCTTTAGAGGGCAGGCTGTGACTGCCCCCTTGTGTTGTGAGACACAAAGGGAAACGTTCAGTGAGGTCACAGCTGGGTTTAATGATAAGTTCACAGCACCCCCTGAACAGTGCTTTAGACCTCACTGGGAGTAAATATCGTTTCGGCAGGTGTCTACTGTCTCCTCCCGCTTGGACGTTAATCAAACTTAGCATAACCTAACCTAGCTGGTGGGGCTGCGCTCCCACCTCGACCCCCTCCCCTGGTAGGACGTTAACCTAACTTGGCATAGCCTAACTTAATCTAACCTGACTTAGCGTAACATAATGGGGAGTTTTCAGAACTGGTGGTTGTCATCAGGTGGCAGCACAGACACAAACTCTTCTCTCACATAAAAGCAATATCTGATATACCTACAGTGTTATTCTATTTACATGAAGATGCAATGGGCTTATATAATATATTTTTCTACGTAATCCCTTCTAAGTAGTAACACAAGTAAAATCAAACTCTTTTCATGAACAAATGTATATAAGTTGATTTTCTAGTGAATCGGCATTTAGCTTTATTTGGTCATCTTATGATTTCCAAATGAATACACTCTTGATTGGAAATGTCTTAATCTAGACGACAGTAAACATAAAGGCAACATGTCTGTGACAGTCAAAAGTCCAAATTACATAGATCTCCTTCCTAGTTTATGGAAACGGCAATTTTAATAAAAAAAAAAAAAATGGCAACTGGAGTGTCCTGGCGATAGTAATGCTGTATCTCTAACCAAAACAAACACCTGACTCGGCCGCGCTGGTTGAATTTAAGAAACACGTTGTTGGACAAGAAGTTGAATGTTGCTGCGGTGCCCATCTCCACTACGCCCTAAGCAATGGATTACGGTAGCTGGACACTACAGCAGCAGCAGGATCGTCTGAGAGATGTTTGTTTTGGTCCTCGATTACTTTCCCTTGTCGCTCGCTTCATGAGATGGATGCTAAAATGCCCACAAAAAAAAAAAAAAAAGAGCCATACATCACGATGTTACTGAGTAGGTTGTCATACTATATAGTACAGTGTGATTTTTTTTTTTTTCATTGTCCAAATCAAGTTTTTATACTTGTAATATGCTTTATTTAAGATAATGCTAGCAGTTTACTCGATAATCACACACACACAAAAAAAAAATTAATTTGACCACGTTCTCTCAGTATTATCCATACCGGATATTGAAAAGTCTATACATCATTTCAATAGTATCATGATGTTCTATGCATCTTTACGCACCTGGGATTTACTACAATATTTTAGCTCTCTTTCCTAGTTAGATGAGCAGCAACGACATCTAGCGGTTTAGTTCCGAAAACTCCCCATATACCTAATGTAACCTAACCTAATCTAGCATAACTTAACCTAACGAGGGACCTCAAAAATTATACCGTTATGTCTTACTGGTATGGTGTGGAGATTCTCATCGCGATGGAAGTGGGTACAGTTTGGCGGTTCCCTTAATAAACACATGGAACTTCTTCCTTATGCCTGTTATATGCTACTGTTGGCTGATGCTAATTAGCGGTAGAGGACTTAAGTAATTTACTCCCTCTTCAGGTCAAGACCTGCCGTCAAGGAGGCAGTAAACGACACCAGTTGGCCTGACGCTATAACACACTGTTGGACAGTGAGAGAATTTGTTATGAAGGCGATTGTCCAGCGGGGTTTTATACCTCGACTATATATGTGTTAGTGTTTGTTATAATTGTTTTTTCCCTAGACGTGGTTGTCGATTCTTTCACAGTTGTAGGTGTTAATTGTTTTTAGAATATTTTCCATGTCTGTAGGTGGGTAAAACAGACTACTTACCTCAATTAGTGTGATGGCATTACGACCGTCGTGAAAAGGGTGCAGGAGTCACAAGGGACCCTGTACACCTGCATTGAGTCCACGCAGGTTCAGGGAACCTAGTCCAGGTGCGGCAGCTTTGTGAAGGGGCTTCGAATTGTGGTTACAAAAGAAATTGGTGACCTTGCCAGGATAGTTTAAAGTTTCGGCGCCACGTGGGAGAGACGTTTGTTTGTTTAGTTGTTTTTTGTGTGCCCACATTCAGTTTAAACCATGGAGGGCAAGGCTAGCAGCAGGAGTGACTCACAACCTGAATCCCCAGCCTCTGCTGGAAGCGGCAGTGTAGACTTTGCCTAATTCCGGGTGATGACACCTATTCCCACACATAGTGTCCACGGAAGTGTTAGCCCTGCTCACAGTATTGGTGGCTTCTCCCAGACAGAAAGTATATCTGAGGAGATAAGATTCAAGTTGGAAATGAGAAGAATGGAGATGGAGGAGGCTAGAAAGGAGAAGCGAGAGTTGAGAAGGCTCAAGTTGAAACCTGAAGCTGAGAAAAGGAGACTAAAGAATGAAGAGACTAAGGAAGTCAGGAAGCTAGAAGCCGAGCGGGAGGCAAGGAGGCTTGAATCTGAGAAAGAGAAAGAGGAAGAGATGAGGCTTTTTGAGGTCGAAGAAAAGGTAAGGCTACTTGAAGCCGAGAAGAAGAAGGAAATGAGGTAACTTGAGGCGGAGAAGATGTATGAGAGGTAGGAGGCTGAAAAGAATAGGATATTTGAGTTGGAAAAAGACTAGGATTGAAGTCAGTTCACCTCATGGCTTGAGGAGAGGAGAATGAGTGAAAGAGGATACAATAGAAAGCAAGATAGTGAGGAGTGAAATTCATTCCTGAGTTCAATGAAAAGTGGGTGACGGGAGTGGTTTAGGAGATTTGAGAAGAAAGCCTCAGAATTTGATTGGCTTCAGGAAAGGTGGGTTGGCCTAGTGGCCAATATGTTGAAGGGGAAGGTCTTGGAAGTTTATGATAGGATGTCAGTAGAGGATTTGGAGGATTATGAGGAGCTTAAGGTTGACATCCTGAGTGCTTATGAGCTGCGACCGGAGACATACAGGCTGGAGTTCTGTGGAGGAAAGAAGAGGCCTAGTGACTCCTATTCAGAATGTGCCCACTATCAGAAGCAGACATTTGTAAAGTGAATTGCTAGCGAGTAAGCCACCTCTAACCATGAGGTAAAGGAACTCATAGTAATGGAGCAGTTTATTAACGTGGCCGAGAAGGGGTTGGTACCGCTGCTCTATGAGAAAAGATTTAAAAGCCTGAAGGAGGCAGTGACGTGGGTGAATGACCACGTGTTGGCGCACCGGCCTGTGCCACGGTGGATTGGTGGTACATCTGGCGGGCCCAGTGCTGTTGTGTCTGGTGGTGTGGCTGGCGCCAGTTTGTCTGGGAGTTCACGTTTTAGTATTGGCTTTGGGCATAAGTCTGGGCGAGTCAGCCCAGTTGAAAATAAAGTCGTTTTCAGTAGTACTCCGCAACCGCTAACAGTGTTAGGGGTTGAAGGATGGGAGCGTACCGAACACAATTACTCCGCTGCCAGACGACCCTCGCTTGTCCCCTGCCGGAAAAACTGTCGTACGCCTTAGTTGAGAGATCACGGAGTGGAAGCATCATCATATACTACTACCGAGAATACAAGAAATAAGCAGGGAGAGGGACAGCAGCACCGAATCTGATGCATACATGGAAGACGATGACTAGCAGCCTTTTACGTCAAGTCCTTGTTTGAAGCCTCTTCTAACCATTGCAAGCATTGCTGAGATACAGCCTGAGGCAGATATGGGTTTAGTGATGGGAGCCACAGCAGTAGCTACTACTTACTTCATGGAAAGGTAATTATGTCAGCCACTTCTTACCCATGTATTATGTGTAAACAAAGGGTTTCGTGAAGGCATGGAAGAAAATAGGATATATTTGTGTTTCTTTGGCAACTCTTTTTTTTTCTATTTATTTTTAAATTTATTTAGTTTCTTCCTCTTACCTTCTTCTCCTCCTACAGTGTTCACATGTCCACGGTAGTGGGCATGGCTGTGAAGCAGAGTGAAATTGTGGGATTAAAAGTGTGTTTAATAATAGACTACAATCCTAATTAGGGAAAGGTTAGGTTAGGTTAGAATGGGTTATGTTAGGTGGGTTTGGCCCTTCCAATTTAGGTTAGGTTAGGTTTTATTAGGGTCTTCTAATGCCCAAATACTCATTGCTCATATATAGGTTAGGTTAGGCTATGTTAGGTTAGGTTAGGTCAGGTGGGGTTAGGTTAGATAGGTTTGGTACTTCCAACTTAGGTTAGGTTATGTTTTATTAACGGTTTTCTAATGTCCAAATACTCGTAAACTACAAGTTCCCATGACTAGAAATTCGAAGTCACAGTCACATGAACCGCCACGGACTAACTCTAGGGTTTCGGGCAAAAAGCGTTAGGGGTTGCGGAGTGCTACTGAAAACGCTTCAAGTCACCCAGCCCTCGACGGAGACAAATAAGGAGCATGCAACACAACACTCCCAGGATTAGCGTGCAGCCCACGTGTTATTATTGCAGAACTACTGGAGACTTCAAATTTAATTGTCCCAAGTTAATAACAGCCACTGCTTCCAAGACATCCCAGAATCCGGTGGCTTTGATTGTGTGCCAGGGCCGGGACCAGTTGAGTGATGAAGTCTGGGCTGTTTGGTCGCGAGGGTGGAAAGGCCATTGTGGCCACCCCTTCATGTGTTGTTACCTCACCATCCCTTGTGAGGTTTGAGTTGGACTGGTGCCGTCCATTTATATCTAAGGGCACAGTTGAAATTGATGAGGTTATGTATCCCTTTACAGTTTTGAGGAAAACAGTGGCACAACAGTCACTGTACAGGAATGTGACTGGGAGGGAGTTGCCTCCGATCAGCCCATGTGATGCCAGGGAATTGGCGCCGCGGAGAGCTTCGCTTCAGCGGAGGTGAGGCTTGTTTGGCCGCTAGTGACCGCGGAGGGGTGGGTGGCATTAGCGGAGGACCTGCCTGAGTCGGGGATCGATTTTCTTCTACGGAATGACCAGTGTTGACAAGGGTGAGGCTGGAGTGTTGGATCTGGGTTGTTTGTTTGATGGCTTGCCTTAATCTGCAGAGCCTCTCGGAGGCGGCAGTCAGGCAGAATTGTCGCCTGGATGTTGCGGCTGTGGGCGCCGGTACTCAGTCTGTACCCCAGCTGGTTGGGTCTGGAATGTCAGGGGTCGTTGTCGAGGGCGGGGAGGCTCCTGACTGCTGGCGAGGTGGGAGTTTCCTCCCCTGTGGGATACACCGGAGGCGGGAAGCAGGCTGCTCCCCTGCCACGACCAGACACGGTGGGTGTTCGCTCACGTGATGAGCCACCCATGCTGGCAGTTGCGTCTACAACTGTCACTGTAGTTAAGAAGGGTTCTGTCCCTCATGTGTGTGTTATCCCACTGTTTGCCAAAGCAGGAGTGGATGGCAAGGAAGCAGAGGGTTGGGCAGTGTGTATCGAGTATATTGTGTATATTGTGAATAGCCGGTGGAGAGAGGATGGAGGTTTGATGCTCTAATTTGATGTGCCATGGGCAGTTAAGGAGGCACGGGTGCTAGAAGGACGTAGCGGCCTGGTTTTTGGTTGTTGTGGAGTCAAGGTGACTAGAGAGCGTTTGGCGCAGTTTTAGTGGTCGGATATGTAACCGCACGGGTCGGGGGATGGATTCATCAAAGCATTTACCATATCAAACTCCTGGTAACTCCGCAAACAATGTAAGTTGCTATTCAGCACACACTTACGACCTGGTAACTAGCCTGGTAAGTTACGACTGCTCTCTGGTGCTGGTAACACCACCACCTCACTTACGAGGACGAAGGAGCGCCGTCAGCTGGAGAATATTTCATCCTCTAGCTGTTTACATAGTGAGTTCTGAAGGTGAATACTAATTTGTGATGATCCAAGTTATTGCAAGAGTCGATACATATGTAACAACAATCAAAATAAAGGCATGATACCGTGTAAAAAACTTGATCAGTAGCTCATTGTGTGCGTGGCTGGCTGCGGCGTTGTGTTGTTATTTTTCTCCGTTTTTAAATATTTCAACATTACTTAGATAGAAAAAACCGTTGGATGAGTTCAGTATTGAGTACATATAACAAACAAAAGCGTGTAATGAAGACATTAGAGAGGAGGCAGTCACAGGTCATCAGCGCCGTCCGTGTTATCCCATGTCTTGTAGCTTTTATTGTTTTTAATCACCCTCATTACATTGGTCCCGAACTTATAAGATGAAAGGAACACTTAAATATGTGTGGGTGTGTGGTGATGCGGGAACAGGCTCCAAGATATACAGGGAGGGAAGGGATATATATATATGTATTTTTTTTTTTTTTTCATTCACTCAGTTAATTAAAAGAAAAATTATCTTGAATTAACCTTGACTTGTCAAGTCAAAGCAGGCAGGGTGATGGCCAGCAAGTGCCAGGGAGGTGGAGGCAAAGTGACGGTAGTGCGGTGAGAAACAACAAGTGTAGTGGTGTATGTGTTGTGTTGTTCATTATTTACTTGGAAACCTTTATAAAAGTAAGTGTGATGATGCTGAAGGTATGTAGTGAGGGAGTAGGCTAGGTACTAAGTCAGGTGTGGTGATGGTGTGTCGTTGAGGCAGCAAGTGCCAGACATAATTTTGTGGTGGTGGTGGTGGTGGTGGTGATGATGGAGGTGCTATGCGATTGCGACAGCGGAATTTTGTTGTGGTGTGTGGTAGGAGCAGCAAGGGCCAGATAGGTGAAGCAGCTTTAGTTAATGCGTATGAAGCCAGTGATTGAAAAGTATAATTACAAGTTAACTCGTATGAAGCCAGTGACGAAAAACGGAATAGATATAAATTGGATGCAATGATGAGTCTGGATTAATTAAAGTTAATATTTCTTCAATATAATGACCAATTATATTAAGTTACATTATTCCTGACGAAAGTTATTGTTTCTTTACAAGTTACTAAACCTTTTGTAAATAACATTGCATTTTAGGCTGCCTTTAAGCATCATATATATAATCCCTGTGCTTATTCCTTGTAAACATTACTATCAGCTAAAAGCAGAAATAAAATAAGAACATTCTTGTTGATAAAAGTAACTTTTTTCAGCCTTCATGGAATTCCTGTGGGCCATGGGACACGACAAGGTGTGCAGGGAAAAGGTCTTCAGAGACTGGTTTAATCCAATGATGTATATTTCACCATAAAATCCCACACCTTTTGACTCCTAGGTGAATAACCTTTCATTTGTTTCTGAGTATTCATTTTCAGTTGATGTGTTTGAAACTTCAAAACTAACTACTATGTTCTTCAGTTATCAAATTGTATTACTAATTTACTTTTAGTGGTAATGCATTACAAATTTGGTGATTATTATTATTTTTTTATTATTATTATTATTTTATTTATTTATTTATTTTTTTTTTTTGCAAGTAATTGTCAGCATACCAGTGTCACCTATGAAGTACTTTTTTTTTTGTATCACACTATATTTTCAAGTTTATCTTCAGTAAATGAAAAAGTTGCTAAGCAAGTGTACTTGAAAAGCTAAATTGTTTCTGCATAATATGACGGTTTTTCTTATGAGGGGGAAGACTAATATGTATAAAGATTATATAGTTTCGAGAGTAAAGTGAAGATTAATTTCATGAACAAGAAATTAGTATTAGAATAATGTGATGGTTAATTGTTTATGAACAAGATTTGTTAAAGTTATTTTTTGCATGGATTCATCCTTTACACATGCAGGTGATTCTTTTATTCTCTGGAGCCCTTTTCTAATGACTCCTGAGCCAACCAAAATTGTACGCCTCCAACAACCACACAAAGACACGTGTGGTGCTACAGCAGACATACGGGACCACTGGAATCCAGATTCTGCTCTGTTCTGTTCTGCATACACTTAAGTATTGTCAAAATAAAAGAGAAGTTTTGTATACAGACTTACTTTCAACCCCCCAAAAAAGATGTTTAATGTACATATAAAAGAAAAATACTTATAAAACAAAGAAAAACGGTGAAAATCTTAAAAACATGTTACCAGCCTGTTTGCATATCTAAAAGTAAGAGAATAATCATACATTATACACAAACAAAATGGTCTTGTAATTACTTTTTTCTTGACTGCAATTTCTGCCAGGGAATTGGCTATGACTTCCAGAATTGTAGTCATGGCCTCCATGCATATGCTGAAAGAGTTCCTTACGTTCAGTTGGTCACTCAACATATCCACTAAACCCCTCATGTTCCTCATCTCGGTGAGGATTCCTTGTTAGATCTCCAACATCTGAGGAACTGCTAGACCTTCTGCCCTGCTTGTGTGTCGCCTGTTGGGACCAGCAGTAGGCAAGCAGATGCAATGATTTTGAGTGCAGAGTGATGTGGGCTGCACCACTGACAGTATATGGATAGTGGCTTTGCTGGCTTGGCTCTGGCTGAGGTGAGGACACGAGGGATGATTCAGTCACAGCAGCAAGTGTAGTTGAATGAGAAAGCCAAGCATACTGCTCCATGCTGCCCTCTTCACCAACATAACTGAAAGTAATGAAGAGCCATCAGTATAATAATTATACACATTCATGGAAATTATGGAAACGAGGAAGAATCCAGCTAACACACCCAATAAAAATCAAAACATTATTCATTAAAAAAAAATAAAATACAATCAAACCAAAAGTGACTATAAAGATGGTGACTATGAAGATTACTTATCATTTATACTTTATGAGTTCTTGAAATTAGCTGTAGGGTAGCTGCTGGATTATTTAGTGAGTGATTAATAATGTTGATACAAGGTCCTACACTAATGATTCATAGTTGAGCCTTCACAGACTATATTACGTGGAAGAAGACATGGGATGTAGAACTTAAATAAGAAGGGCTACAAAAAGCACATATATTGGCAAGAACCAGTTAATTTTGCTGGCTGATATATTAATCCACAATAAGGGCACAAACCATTTGCAGGAGGGATAGCATACTGATTTCTTTAAAAATCAGAGTAAAACTGAACTGTAGCTAAATGAGCATATACCTAATTCAGTTATTACACAGGATACGTATAGATAATTAACTGTAATATAATTAACGTAATGATAATAATGTAATCATTAGGTTAATGTAATTAACGCAATAATAACGTAATGATAATTAATGTATAGATAACTGACATAAGGCAAGATGCATCAATTAATTACCTGTTACCATCCCCTGCTCTGCTTCTTGATTGCTTGACATGCCCACACCTGCTGGGCCCAGCTGTGTTTTGCCCTCCACCTATGGGAAATTCAAGAGTTTTATGAATAGGAAACATAAAACTTTAATTAGCTAGCAGTACCTAAACAAAAGTGTGTAGCCTAATCAAACATATTCATATGTTTGGAATTGGCATATATATATATATATATATATATATATATATATATATATATATATATATATATATATATATATATATATATATATATATATATATATATATATATATATATATATATATATATATATATATATATATATATATATATATATATCAGCATCGGTTATATATTGAGATGAGTCATTCTTTCCTAATTATCATTTAATTTTAGTAGTGTAGAGGCACTGCCTCTATATTATTGCTGATATGTCAAAATATGTAACAACTCTCACCTGTAGCTGTGTTCCCTGTTAAGTTATCCATATTTTCTCCTTGATGTAAGTGAACTTGTTTCTGACTTCAGTGATGCTCTTGACTCGCCTGCTCCTTCATAGTATCGGTGAGGCAAGGAGTGAGTGAGCCAACAATAATGTCCCTCACTGCTGAAACGAGCGTCAGGAGCTCCTTGCTGGACAAGCTGTGGAATGGTTTGTAATTGTTGTTGCTATTAGCCTCGCGATGATATAATGATCCTCATGGGGCCTGGTGAAATCCTGCGAGGCTATCACAGGTAGATAGAGGGGAGGCAGATGACAACTGGTTGCCGTGATGTGTGGACACCTGAAGCTGCCAGGTGGAGTGTTATGACTGCAGGCCGATAGTTGGGAGCGTAGTGCAGTGCGGCGAGAGTGGAATCGCGGACAGTGGAACAGGTGGTGTGTAATGCTAAGTAAGATGCAGGGCGTAGTGTACTGTTTATTTAACACACCGCATTAGTAGAGCCTTCGAGCGGTAAAGGGCAATTTACTGTCTTTTGATACCCAGGTAATTAGGAAAACCCTTTGTATAGTTTGTACATATATTTATAGTTTACATACAATACCACTTAAGTACTGAGCCGAAGAGAAGTGAATCTCAGCACAGGGATATGTAGTCTGTCACTGTTCTTGTCACCACAGTAAAGTCACATACACTGTCACCTGCACTTTTTTTTTTTTTCCGATTTTTGTTGCCCTTGGCCAGTGTCCCTCCTACATAAAAAAAAAAAAAAATGATTGTTGAAAAATGCACAGGTAGATTCGTGAACTGCATTTTCTTAGATAAGGTATTGGTCATGAATTTGATATTTGCAAGATTTACCTTACTCAAAGTATCAATAAGAAAGATTCTGGAGATAAAATTAGACACAAAACCTTCATGTAATGTTCAGTTTATCAGATCGCAAGAAACATGCATTTAGGATTGCAAAATGACCTGAAACTTTCTTATATTCAGAACCATCAGGACAAACCAGACACAGTAAGTTTGTGTGAAAAAAAAAATATATATATATATATATATATATATATATATATATATATATATATATATATATATATATATATATATATATATATATATATATATATATATATAATCTTAATGTTTATACAGAAATAAGATGTTTTAGAAGCATCTTCTTGAGCGAGCACTACTTTGCAAATTCCGCCACTAGTAACAGGCAAAAAGGCAAAAAGAGATGCTGAACAAAAATATAAGTGAAGATACTCAATTTGGCATCTGTCTAAATCTGACAATTTACCTGTAATGTACACCATAAGGTCCGTATTGATCAGTACTACTGAACTGGGTAGATCAAGTGTCATGACAGTTCCATTCACCTGGAATGGGAATGGCTCCATTTGATGAACCTCAAAGATATGTTCTGATCTGAATGGAACATGAATAACAACGGATTCAGACGTCAGCACTGATTCCAGTAGTGGATAATAATAGTGAATTCCATTTACATCAAACGGGTTTTAAATTGTAACATTTTTTTTTTTTTTTTCCATTTCCAAGGCATGAAGAAAATTCTTCACGAAGGAAACAAAGTCGAGGTGACCCTTCCACGAGCTACGTCCACCACATTCCTTATTATGCGTTCATTCGTATGCAAAAGAGAAGCTGCTGTACTGGGCGAAGAGAATTAGAAGAGCATGCTTCTCTGCAACAAGGTAGAAAGCTCTTACTCTCGAGAACGTAAATTGTAAGAATGTGTTTGATTAGCGGTTGTATTAAGCCGTGTAGCACTGCACAGATTGGCTGTATCTACTAAGGCTAAATCAGGTTTGGCATTAATCTGTTTGAGACGATCACAGTGCACGGTTTCCAGTGTGTTTAACCACGAATGTAGGATATCAAATTTATTACCATGTAGCTGTTTTACTACCAGACGCGGACTCACGAATTTAGGAGCTAATCTGGAATTCCTTTCTGGGACTTGAACCATTACGGTGTCTACTATCTTGATTTGAACTGAAGACTAGCGTCGGTGTTGCTGAGAGGTCATAGTAGCTTTAAAAATTGTCAGTTTGTCTGTGACCCTTTTATAGGTATTAGAGAAAACCTTTTGTTGACTTTTATCATAATCGTCAACATTATATGTAGGACTCTGAGGGCGATTGTACAAATCATACGGGAGCCTTTTCTTAATACTAAATACCATGTAATGAGGAGACTCTCCCATAGACTCACAGACATGGCTATTAATGCTTGCTGCTACATGTAGTAAACAATCTTCCCAATTTTCGAGAAAGTTGCTAATGGCTGGACGCAACACTTCCAGGATTTTTCTGTTTCCGCGTTCAACGAGGCCATTACTAGCAGGATGATAAGTTACTGTGAACGTCAGTTTGATGTTAAATTGTCTGCATATTTCTTCCATGAGCGCGCTGCGAAATTCTTCCCCATTGTCACTTAATAACACTCTAGGTGTGGTGCAAGGATAAATTAGGTGGGTTATTAATGCATGTGCAACTGTCGCTGCAGAATATTCCCTCATTGCGGCTAAGACAACATATCTACTGAAATGATCAAACATTATCATTACATGCCACGACCCTTGATGGCTGGCTGGAAGCGTTAGTACATCTGTTGCTACCACATCCCAAGGTTGTGCTGGAGGAGGATATTCCAGAATTGGTGCTGGTTTTGGCACTGTCCCCTTATTCAGGGCACACTTGACACAGCGATCTATATGTGCATCTATGCGCATGCTAGGCCAATTACAACTTGCGCATGCAGCATGAAGAATACGCTCCTTCCCTGGGTGACCGGCTATTACTGAGTCATGAACTAGAAGCAAGACTGTAGGTACCAGTGATTCTGGTATGATGTATTGTTCTACGCTTTCCGTTTTACCAGGCCAGTATCTACAAAGCACTTGTCATGTGACAAGTGAAATTGCGAGTAAGATATTGGCAGTTTTGGTAAATTTGATTCATCTGACTCAAGAGTATGTACCACCTTACTCCATACGTCATGTTGACGCTGAGCACACGCGAGTTCAGGACGGGAAAAATTTTGAACCACGAGTGTTTTGTCGGTTACTGCTCCAACAGGTACATTACGGGAAAAAGAGTCACCTACTACATTATCCCGACCTGGGAAGTACCTAAAGGTTGGTTTAAATTCATGTATTACTAAATACCAACGGGCGACTTTACCGGTGAGATTTCTTCCTTTGAAAAGCTCGGTAACCGCTGCATGGTCTGTAAATACAGTGATATCGTATCCCAAGATTACGCCCCTAAAATGTTTAAGAGCCCAGACAACTGCGAGGGTTTCTTGATGTGTAACTGAGTAATTAGACTCCGCAGGATTCAAACTTCTACTCGCATATGCAATAACACTATTTTTACCGTGCTTATCTGGCTGCATTAACACTGCATCTAGCTCCAAAGCGGAAGCATCTGTGTAGAGAACAAAAGGAGCTTCATGGTTTGGAAACGCTAAAATAGGAGCATTGGTGAGAGCATTTTTAAGATCTTGGAAACTTTTCCCGAGCAGCATTCCAAAGAAATAATAATTCGGTTAAAGGGGATGCGATACCTGCAAATTTGTTCATGAATTGCCTATAGTAACCAGACAAACCGATAAATGATCGGACATTTCTGCATTTTGAGGTCTTGGGAATTCTTTGACAGCTTTGATTTTATTATTCAGTGTGGATACCGTCACCATCTACGGTGTGACCTAAAAATGTATCTTGCATTTCAGGAATTCATATTTGGCTAGTTTTGCTTACAAGCTAGCCTCTCTCAGCCTTCCGAGCACTGCTTCCAAGATACCAAAGTGTGTCTCATATCATCCAAGTATGCATAGATATTTTTGCCTATCATACCAGTTTATCATCCGCTGAAAGATAATCGGAGCTGATTTTAATCCAAAAGGCATTTGCAAAAATTGATAATGAGCACTGGAAGTACTAAAGGCTGTTATCTCCCTTGATTCCGGTGCCATTGTTGCTTGTCAGTAGCCACTTACAAGATCAAAACTACTGAAAATTTCGTTTCTCTGTCCCAATGACATTAAGAGATCCTTCAGAACAGGCAAAGGGTATTTTTTATCCTTTGTTACATAATTTACCTGCCTAAAATCAATGACAGGTCTAAGTTGATGAAGATTACAGAAAGGAGCATTATTTCCGGCGCCTCGCGACAACTTCCTGTCATTTTGGTTGGTTTTCGCTGATTTCGCAACAAGTTTTCATGCTGCTGCCCTTTATTGCTGTTAATCTTGTAATTTTCTTGGCCTCCAGCAGCTTCAGTTTTCTTTCTTTGGCGATTCTCTTTCCTTTTGAGATTACATCTGTTAATGGTATGTCCCTCTTGCTGACAATATTGGTAAGTAAGGCCCCCTTTATGAGTGGTTGCCACTGCTGCGTAAGAAGGTTCACCTTCATCTGCTTGTTCTGCTTGAGTTGCACCTATAGTAAGTGCCTTGTTGCCCTTTTCCTCAAGCTTGTTTTTGTTTTTGTACAAAGTCAAGTAGGTCTTCAGTAGGTTTGTATTCAAGGGATGTTGCGCTTTCTTGGCACTCCCCTTTTACAGACAGCATGTAAATGAAGAATCCCATGAACTTATCAAAGTTTTCCATCGAAATGTTCCCTCCGTTGTTCCACCCATTGTCTCTTATATACTTGTCGAGGTCTTGCGTGATACGGTTAGCTGGCCTGTGAACGCTCGAACTGATACCGAAGTTTGTGACAATTTGATTGGTGCATTAGTGTGAGTTTGAGGTGCGGGTGTTGCAGGTCCACCCATACCAGATGTGGTTGGATTACTCATGATTAATTGAAAGGAAGAAGGAAGCTGCGATAAAGGACTAGTATCAGGAGATGAAACTCTCGGATGTTGAATACCACTTCTCAGTGTCCGAAGATTTTTCTTCACCACCTGAATTCCCGCTGTCATCACAATTATCATCACAATACTTAGATTCCTGTAGATAATAATATTTTGTTAAAGTAATATTAAGTTACAAGAGAACCTTAATATATTATTATTATTATTATTATTATTATTATTATTATTATTATTATTATTATTATTATTATTATCATTATTATTATTATTATTACTATTATTATTTTTTTTTTCTACACTGCCCTTAAAGATGCTTTCAAAGTTCCTTAATTAAGGGAACAAGTATAAGAAAAAACATCTAATGATACGAAACATACAACATTAATTAGGAGCTGCAATTTTACACTCGACTTTACTCACATAGCCATTAATCAAGCTAAGAAAACGTGAAAGTCACATTCACCATCCCAATATAATTAAAGAATGTAATTCATATTTTAATTATGTAGTATATAAGGTAGTGTCACCTCAGTGCATGGTCTCACTAAGTTGTGAGTGTAATTTCTTCTGCGATGAGGGGAAGAATAGTTCTCTGTCCCTCTCCAGGTGACAAACTTACTACTCAGGACAGACCTTGACGGCGTCAGACCGTCTGGTAAGGAAGTACCGACGTCACGGCACCTCTTTAGTCTCGTGCCGTTAGTACATCGCTCCTTGCAGTCCCTGCAACCGCTGCGTGTCTCTGGAATTATGCATAAGTCTGAGAGCTACTCCTTGAATGAGTGATATGTAATTAACTCCAAAGTCGTGGTCATTGATTAAGTAGAGTGTGAATAAAAGATGTGCGTGCGCGTGTGTGCGTTATGGGTTGTGGTTGTAGTGACAATTTATATTTCTCTGTGAACGTGACGAGTAGTAAGGGGACTGGAAGGGAGGATGTGGTGGGGCGCCTTGGCGGTTGTTGTGTCTTCCGGGTGCTGTTCCTGACTGCTGGTTGCTGACCTTAGCAGGGTTTTCTGCTGAAGTGTGTAAACATCCACGTCCTAGCGCTTTCCACCACCACTTCGCTCTGCCCTTTAGCCACAAGCATTCGCTCACCAGAATGTTTCGTCTCGTTCCTCAAAATAAATCTTTAAGGGTTTTCTGGGTATTACGATAGTTTATTTGTAGTTTTCGTATCCCATTAGCTGCGACACCATTTTATGTTATGTTTTTAGCATCAGCATTAATGTAATGCGAAGTAAGATGCAGGGCGTAGTGTACTGTTTATTTAACACTCCGCATTATTAGAGCCTACGAGCGGTAAAAGGCAATTTACTGTCTTTTGATACCCAGGTAATTAGGAAAACCCTTTGTACAGTTTATATATATATATTTACAGTTTACATACAATACCACTTAAGTACTGAGCCGAAGAAAGCTGAATCTCAGCCTGTCGCTGTTCTTGTCACCATAATAAAGTCACTTATACACTTGCACTTATTTTCCTGCCTTATATACGCAAGATACACACGTGTAGGAAATACTCAGGGAGTAGTCTCAGTGCAATTTTTCGTGGCAAAGCTCAAACCGCGCACAGCCAGCTAGCCAGACCGGGAGCTCTCTGTCCAACTGCCTGGGGCAATGTGGCGTTCCCCAGGGTGCAGTGCTTGTGATCATGTGACCTGGTAGGTGATAGATTTCATAGGATCATATTTCGCTCGTTTGCGACAACGTCGTCATAACTCAAAAATAGCAATTTTTCACGAGAGCCATTTTAAAGAATGAAAACACTCTCAATATTGTGAATAGTCCCAAAAGACCATAGCTGGAACATTTTTTCAAACATCAAATAGTCCTTTAAAGTTTATAGAAATTGAAATAATTATATCTTCATTAATCAAACCTTTATTTAAACTTTTATAATGCTTTTTTTTTAATATGACGTTCTTCATAAAAAAATAGTAGACCTCACATGTACTATTTTGTTTTGTGCCATTATTGAAAGGAAAATAATCACCAATATGTTACTTAATTATGTATTGTTCACTGCTTATGACTTTGACAAGATTGATGATAATACATTTTCTTATTATAAAAATGATAGATACTTCCTAATAAATGAAAGATATTGATTGTAACACAAAAAGATATTAAAAAAAAAACATTGTTATGAACATAATAGATTCCTCCTAATTATATTTTTTTTCAAATATATATATATATATATATATATATATATATATATATATATATATATATATATATATATATATATATATATATATATATATATATATATATATATATATATATATATATATATATATATATATATATAAACATCCTCATGAACATAATAGATTCTTCCTAATTATCATTTTTTTCAAATAAAAAAATCCTTATGAACCTAATAGATTCTTCCTAATTATAATTTCTTTCAAATATGCCTAAGGAATTAGACAACTCAAAAATTTTCAAATAAATGAAAGATGGACTGTATAATAAAAAAAAAAACATTATAAAATAAACATCTATTTAATATTCCATTCAAATAATATGTACCTAATGAATTAGCATACAACAAAACTTAATATCGTGATAGGCATACTAAATTTGTATTTTAACTCATTTTATTAAGATTGATTTCATTTACAGGTCTTCATAAAATTTATGATGGCATCGTGGAATCAGATTTTTATTACAAAGGTCCATCAAGTCTTTTTTCTTGTTAGCAGGCAATGTAAGTTTGCTGGAGTAACATGGCAATAAGTCATTAATGGAGGTGGCTTTATTTGAGTTTTTCAAAATTTTAAGCTCCTTATAGTCTGAACCATAGGAATGTTTACAAAAAACTGACAGTGGTGACTGCTTTTCAAATTTCATTACTTTAACATCAGAGAGTTGAAGAGTCTTGCAATTGATAGGTCCCATTTCAGTAGCTAGAAACTTGATGTTCAAGAAATCTTTGTAACAAAGCTCTTTTACTACGAAAGGCTGTCCTTTCTTTCTAGCAGTTCGTATTGCCGTTACGTAAGTTTCCGGCACATAAATGGGTCCACTTTTTTAAATTATCTTTACTTCTCTTTCAATTAGGGAATGGGCAGAGTCACCCTCATTTTGGGTATGCCCTTTTATTAGAAACTTGTGTGTTATTGAAGTTATATTTGGTAAGTTGTTTACTGCATAAAGGTAAAGTGCCATCATGAACTTATTTTTCTGTTGGCCAGAACAGTTATCTGAGTAAAAAATTATGTCAGTTTCTCCTGCCTCACACAAGGTTTTAATGTAATCGAGAACACAGGTCCCAATTTCATTAACCCCACGTTGGCCATTAGTTTCATTCCAGACATAGCAATTACATGAGTTTGTTTTAGCATTGTAAATAGTAAAATTTAAAACATTCAGCTTTGACTTGTAATAAAAAACTGAAATGTACCCTTTTGGTATCTGCATTACAGCCTGAAGGTCATAAACAGCAACAACTGCATCACTTTCAGTTTTATCTTTATGTTTTTCATTTCTTGACATGTCTTTTTCTTTGTGGTGATTTCCATAGCTTTCTTGAAGGCGCTCTTTCTCTTCATTCTCCGCATTATGATAAGATGAACAAACATCGCATTGGTCCTTTTTAGGAACAAAAAAAGAAATATCTCTGTGGTAAAAATGCGATAAAACAGAGTGTAATTGGCATAAGGTACCTTTTGTTGTTTGGACTTCTCAACATAATCGCGGTGAATTTCTGCAATTGTTTTAGAGCCGCATATGAATGTCCTACTTGATGTAGCTCTCGTATAGTGACTCTCTATCTGAGGGATAGACTCAATATGTGCCTTGACGCCTTTCCTAATTTCAGGATCAACAGTTACTTGATTACCATGTTGGCCTCTCTTATCAGGTTCCATAAGAACATTAGCAACTCTGCTTTGCTTTGCTAAAGCTGTTCTTATTGGCCGCTCATTGATATCAAGTGTGTTCTTGAAAAAAAGTTTGCAAACACGAATTTCATTCTGACCAACCATGAAGTGAAAGGAACTGTTATTGTTCCTAGGTTGACGGTTGCCTCCCTCACGAACATACCTGTATTTAGGTCTAACAGTTTTAATGCAGTTTGAAATGAACTGCCACTGTTGAGCAATGTCTCCTAATGCCCAATAAGAGTCAAAGAGTTTTTGCCTTTCTTCTTCATTTATCTGTTCTGAACATTTAATTCGACATTTATTTCCACATGGCAGTTTCATTTTCCTTTCTGGTCTTATTTTCTTATTTTTGCTTATATAAGCCTTTCCAGAGTTCCTTAATTTTTTCGCTTTATGTTTCTTCCATTGACTCAGGTGCTGTTTACGTTTACGTCCCTTTTGCGGACTAACTAGTACAGGAATTTTATCAACTGCGTCCTTCTCTTCAAGGTTAAAACTCTCTTCTTCCTCTTTGCTTGGGATATAGTCCTTATCTTTCACGGAATCATCTGTGTCAATATCTTCAGTTTCTGAGTCACTGCTAGAAGATGATTCACTGCTAGAAGACGAGTCACTACTAGAGGACGAGTCACTACTAGAAGAAGACTTCCTGTTATTTGAAGCAGAGCTTGCACCCGTAATGCTTGCTGATGGCAGCAGATGGTCATCATTGATTTGAGGGTCAACAGCAAGTTCACATCCTACAAAGTACAAAGAAATGGGTCTAAAATGTGATTTTTGTTTTTTGTGTTAAAACGCTCTATGGTATGTAAGACAGCATGTGTCATTTTTTTTTAGTTTGGGGGGGAACTATAAATTCCTCAGATGGGGGTCCAAATATTTAACAATGAGAACCAAAAAATCTGAAAATTTTACTTTATTTTGCATTTTTAAAAAGTTGGATCTTTAAACTTCAAAGCCTTACTCCTCCGAAAGTTTTGATTGTTAAAATAGTTTTCATCAAAATTGGCTCATTAATAAAAAAAATAGGCTTACCTCCCACCTTAAAGCAAATTATATAGAAATATAATCAAGGTTATGATAGTATATACCTGTACTATTTTCCTCAGGGTTTTCTTCACTGTTTTCCTTAGCCTTTAATGCTAATTCTAGCATAAGTTTTCCTCTACATGACATGGTACCTATTTAATCTGAAAAAAAATATGATATTTATGAATACAATGTTTTGTTGCAACAATGTCACCAATGTAAATAATACACTAACTTTTTTAAGTTTTTCGCAAGATTTTCAAATAACAATGACATAATTTAAGTTAAACAAAAATGTGCTGCTGTAATACGAGGTAATGTTTGTAACAATACTGTCATAACTCAAATACAACACTTATTATTCACAAGGTTTTTTTCCAATAATGACACATTTTGAATTAGGACGTAAAACATAGATCTGTTTGTTTTTACCAATAATGACACATTTTGAATAATGACGTAAAACATAGAGCTCTATATTCGCAGACAAAACGTATTACATCAAAATAACACATTATTGCATGAAACATAATTCATAAGTTCAGTACTTACATTTTGTACTAACATAGTTCTAAATCAAAATATGACACTCTAAATGACAGCGTGAGTGTAGTTACCCCAACGATGGTCACAGCACAACTGACATGTAACGGTCTTCACGCAAAGAAGTTGGTACATATTATGTTATGTCGTTATGACATTTAGCGCCTCTAGCGGTCAATTTTTTAGCTACAATTATGACACTTTTGCCAAAAAATCTGCGTTTCAAGATGAATATGTCTATATGGATAACTCGAAAATCCATTTTTTTTTAGTTATGACATTGTTGTCGCAAACGAGCGATTTCACATATGAGTTATTCTATCTAGCTATCGCCTATGCATATAGTTTAACATTTACAATTATTTATTATTATTTTATTATTGCATATAACAGCTATTTCTATCTTAATATTTACTAATAAACTGAGAGAAGAAACAGTAATTAGGCACTACTCACAGCGGGTGTCAGAATAGGAAAATTCCACTTATGCTTCCTGAAGGTTCTGATCTACAGTTACAATGGTTCCCTACACTATGTGCTAACAGGTACTCGATGGGGCGTCGGTTTTTGTACAAGGGTTCCGCCATGTTCGAGATTTGTGACTCGCTCTCCAATAACAGGCGATAAAGGGGCATATATGTAAAATTCCATATGTATACTAATGTGAGGCCATTTCTCTTTCCCCCATTTTTCAGTTCTAATGATGATCATATGATATATATATATATATATATATATATATATATATATATATATATATATATATATATATATATATATATATATATATATATATATATATATATATATATATATATATATATATATATATATATATATATTTATTTATTTATTTATATATATTAGGTGCTGGCCATGTAGAATGAATCTTTTATTAAACATTCCTACGATAAAAACCTCAAGTCATCAATAACTAATATTATAGAGATATTATACATCCAAGTACTGAAATACTCTCAATGTCAAGTCATATGTGTTTGTAAACACATGCACATGTAAGCCTATCACATCTTATGTAAGCTTGGAGGTGACTGGCTGTTCCCTAATACGAGAACCCTTTGGCAGCTACCAGCTGCAACAACTCTTGTACCTTACCAAGACACTATTATGTCGTTCCTGAATAGCGATTTATCAGGTCTGGTAGTGGCATGGTAACTTGGCCCTCACAAGTGGGTCTAGCTGGCAAGTTTGATGAATCCAGGTCCAGGTTGGCAAGCCTGCTGACCTCTTGTATGGGGATCCTCTCCCCCAAGTTAAGGATAATGTTTCTCCTTGTATGGGAATGATTTATGATGTTGCTCGCCCGATTCCTCCTTCCGGGGAAAGTTGTGATGTTATTGATGCGAGCGTTGCAGTGAAGCGTCAGGAGGCGGCCTGTGATTTGTTGCTTGCTGCTTGGGAAGCATCCTCAGTCTTGTTGGAAGTTGCCTGTTACTTGTCAGGTGCTGGGCCCAAGGAGTGTAGTCTGTGTTGATGGATGTTGGCTTCCTCGAAGCGACAAGGACAAGGTATCGGGTATGATGAGAAGGGTTTGCACATAGGAGCACTTGTTGGGACCAGTGGGGCTGGTCCAGTGCCACATTAGCCGGGCTCCAAAGGCCTCATTTTGGAGGCCGGGTTTGTTGTTTTGTGACGGCTACATGTGTGTGTGTTTGGCTCCGTATGCAGGGATGGGTGTGCTGTGGCCTGGAAGGAGTAGCCATTAACTCGCTGTGGTCATACCTGTGTCATCAAGGGGCTGACAAGGGAAATGCAGAGTGATTGTAGTGTTGTACCTGATAGGTTTGGTTGTGTCACACCTGGGAAGAATTTAGTTTTGTTAAGAACGGCAAGATGGCTCCTCTTAGTTTTGCCAGGGAAGTGGCATTTTATTTCGTCCGTTTTATGGATGTGGCACGGAGGCCCCATGGAGCCATGAGCAGGCAAGCATGAGTGATGTGGGTAGTGTAGGCCAGAGTGAGAGTACTGTCTGGCCAGAAAGTATTTTGCCTGGCCCTACCATGATGATGATGAACCTGAAGACTACAGTCCCTGATGGGTTCATTGTGTGTTGCAAGGATGCAGGGATGTCAGTGTATGGTGACTGATGTTTGTTCAGTGTGGAGGAGAAGATTCAGATGAAGTAGTGTGTATAGTGAAAAGAGGAGAGGTAAGATTGAGTAGAGAAGTAGAGAAGGCAGAGAACAGAGATGATGGTGACAGAGTAGGAAAGAAAACCAGAGTCACAGGAGGCGCTGGAGCAGCTGTAGCTGCTAGAGAAAAGAGATGACTAAGATACCCTGTAGAAGTAAAATTGCACACCAATGTAGCTGTGAAGATCATAGGTCCTGGCATTTAGTCACAGACGGGTCTCGGAGGAGTAGAAGGAGAAAGAAGAAATGGCAGTCTGAGTTTGAGGGCCAAGTGGGAGCTCTATTATTTC
This sequence comes from Scylla paramamosain, assembly GCF_035594125.1. NCBI lineage: Eukaryota > Metazoa > Arthropoda > Malacostraca > Decapoda > Portunidae > Scylla > Scylla paramamosain. The sequence goes on from NC_087192.1 coordinate 11,737,059, forward strand.
TTGTTGTCTAGTAGTTATTCATGTCAGTGCCATAGCAGTCTTTGATATTTTGTGATGAGTATACGCCCCTTGTTTGAATATGCTGATATACTCAATTAATTATGTGTTGATTTTGAATTTGTTGTTTGTTCTTAAAATTTTCATAAGCTTTTGTATATCTTCCAGAAATTTTTGTTTATGAGGGGGCGTGTTGTGTGCAGCGAGATAACATGATATAGAATGAAGAAAGACATAAGCATGAATGAAAAAAAGAATAATGGAGGAAGGGGAGAGAGAGAGAGAAAGATGAGAAGAGGATCAGGTAGGGGACAAAGCTTAGACGCTTCCTGGATGCGTAGCTACCCAGCCTGAAGCTCTTAAGATAATATACTCACAGTCACTCATATTCCTCACGTAAGTTTTCTTACTTTTCCTTATCCATTTAATCTGAGTCTCATTCCATATTTAGTAGAAGAGTTGTTTTTGACAATAAGATTATCAGTATTCATGTAGCCCCCTAGTTTGATCATTAGAATTTTCAGAATTAAAGTGTTATTCGTGTAAACCAACGCGGGGAGCAGAGTGGCGGGCGGGTGTATGTGTGTGTGTATGTCACTCCCCCTTCCTTGTACCCCTTCCTCCGTCGTAGCAGAGAGAGAGAGAGAGAGTGGTGCACTTTCCTACAGTCAGTCACTACCCAGTGCTTAGATGAAGCAGACGTATTGAAACAGGCACTAATATCTGATAAAGACTGAGGTGGGATACGAGTCTGAGTTAGTCGGGTCAGTTGCTTTAAGGGGATAATTGAGTCATTACCAGTCATTACCATTACATACGCCTCAACCTACTTGCTTAGTATAGGATCCTCCTTAGTATCCTGCCAGAGAGGGTAGTTGTGTATAACACTCTATACACAGGGAAGTGACTCCTTGGCTGTGTGTGTGTGTGTGTGTGTGGACCAAGATTCTTGTACAGCGAACTGTGAATAACCCTCCTGTGTGTTCATGGGCACTTGTTTGTAGTTGCGTCTCTTATCAGTGAGCCTGTTTTGTGTTAAATGCTACTGTTGGCTAATGTTGATTAGCCACAGAGGACTTAAGTAGTTAGCTATGTAATGAACTTTACTCCCTGCCGTCCAGGAGGCAGTAAATAAAACTACTCGGCCTGAGGCTATAACACTATGTTGGATGGTGGGAGGATTTGTTACAAGGGCGATTGCCCAGCAGGGTTTTATACCTCGACCATATGTGTGTTAGTGCTTGTTATAATTGTTTTTCCCTAGACATGGTTGTCGATCCTTTCACAGCTGTGGGAGTTAACTGTTGTTACAGTATTTCCCTTGTCTGTAGGTGGGTAAAACGGACTGCGACTTCAATTAGTGTGACCTGGTGTTATGACCATTGTGAAAAGGGCGTAGGGGTCACAAAGGACCCTATACACCGGTATTTGAGCCCTGCACTGAGTCTATATAGGATGTGGTTCAGAGAAGCTAGTCCAGGTGTAGCAGCTTTGTGAAGGGGCTGGGAATTATGGTCGTAATAATAATAATAATAATAATAATAATAATAATAATATATATATATATATATATATATATATATATATATATATATATATATATATATATATATATATATATATATATATATATATATATATATATATATATATATATATATATATATATATATATATATATATATATATATATACTCGTATATATATAATTTTGATGTATACAATATAATGCATGCTCATCTGCAGGATTCAGGATTCACAATCCAAATGACAACTATAACAACTAAAGCTAAAGCAGCAGTAACAACAGCAGCAATATGAAATCATTTGTTTGACATATTTCCGTATTGTCTGCATGGAAAGGAAAAAGTAATGGCATAAAAATGTGTGTGTGTGTGTGTGTGTGTGTGTGTGTGTGTGTGTGTGTGTGTGTGTGTGTGTGTGTGAGTGTGTGTGTCAGTTCAGCCGTATTTCATCAGCAAAATTCTTTAAGTGAAAAAAAAAAAAAAAAATACTGGAAGAAACTGAATTCCTTAATTAAGACTACCCTCTTTGTAACGTTGTCCAAAATCATGTACTTTCCTCAACATCGTGTCATAAGACATGCGTGGTGAAGTCGGAAAGATAACAAAATCAAAACAACACCAAAGACTAGAACGGGTGTGTTGCGATGGGAGTGAAGTAAAATAAAGAGCATCGACCCCTTGAAGAAAACATGTCTGTTGCGAGTGGATCAAAGTTCTTTATCGCTCAAACAAAGGAACTTGGAATTGAACAACAACGATACAGCATTTCAAGAATTTGGACAAATCCTGTTCAGGATAAGGAACCAGCCGACACTCCTATACAGCGAACAATACAGTAATATTCAGTGGCGTGGACCGCGGAACATTAACTGGCGGCTCTCAGCTAGATCTGAAGCAACAAAGACAATAGGAGCAGGTGTGTGTGTGTGTGTGTGTGTGTGTGTCCATACACTTTTTTTTTTATGTAGGAGAGACACTGTCCAAAGGTAACAAAAATCCAAAAATAAAAAAAAAAAAACATGTATGTAGGTGTACAAAATAGCCTAAATGTATTTGCATATACGATCCTTTACGTGTTCTTGGAGCCTCATCTGCCAATAGAGTAGACCGCATCAATTAGAGGGAAGTAAATATTTAGCTTGTGATTTCAACCTTTTCACTCGTTAAATTTCGGCACCACGATCCCATTTTTTGTGTGTGTGTGTGTGTGTGTTAGAGAGAGAGAGAGAGAGAGAGAGAGAGAGAGAGAGAGAGAGAGAGAGAATCTTGCCTACACATTCAAATAACATGTCGTGCATTCGACTCTTACTGATGTGTTTTTGTGCGTTTTGTGTCTTATCCTATTACCTCCCCAAAGAGAGAAAAAAGGCCAAGGGTGGCACGCAGATGAACAACTTAAGAAGAGGCGGGCTGAAGCGTCGACGGAAGTGAAGTAAGAACTCTGAAGCATGACGCATGATAAGAATGAATGGAGTAGATGGAAGAGGGTAGGAAACGAGGAGGGATGAAGCAAAAATAAATACTGGTCGTATTATTATTATTATTAGTAGTAGTAGTAGTAGTACTAGAAGTAGTAGTAGTAGTAGTAGTAGTAGTAGTAGAAGTAGTAGTTGTTGTTGTTCTCGTTGTTGTTGCTGTTGTTGTTAAAGTAATAGCAGGAACAGCAACGATATAAGAAGAAAAAAAGAGGAGAAAAAAGCAGAAGGAAAAGAAGAAAATTATGAAATGAAAAGCAAGAAAAAAACAAAAAAGAAAAAGAGGGAGCGAAAAAAAATAAAAGAAAGAAGGGAGGGAAGAGGAGAGAAGAAAAGGAGAAGAATTCGATGGAAAACCTGCCTAGCACCTGAAAGTAAAGAGAAGACGAAGATTCAAAATGCTTTAATGACTTTTGGCAACATTCATATTGATCTGGACAGAGAGAGAGAGAGAGAAAGAGAGAGACTGAAATCATCCTTTCATATATTTTATTGTTACATTCTCTCTCTCTCTCTCTCTCTCTCTCTCTCTCTCTCTCTCTCTCTCTCTCTCTCTCTCTCTCTCTCTCTCTCTCTCTCTCTCAGAAACATATAAGTACACAAGGGTGGCTGGAAGAAAACAGTATGACAGTTGCACTGATTTACCTAATCGTCTTTTGAAGCTCCCTCGAGTCAACACTAATTATACATTTATAAAGTCTATCCTAGTCATATATCACTCTTAGTGAAATGACTTTATTGTATCTCTCTTTTCTTCTAACTTTATTCAGCTTGAATCTGTAGGTATCCAATTATGATAAGGTTAGAGTTGACGTAGACTATGGTCTAGTAGACTATGGTAGTTTAAGCAGGTGTAAACAAGTGAAACGAACTTTTGGGGAGAAGCCAGCGTGATAACGCTAACTGGAAGTGTAAATAAATTAATCGTATTATTAAATAAACGATAATTATTAACAGTGAAGTCTACAGCACTGGATCAGGGGGTGCTGTGAACTTATCATTAAACCCAGCTGTGACCTCACTGAACGCTTCCCTTTGTGTCTCACAACACAAGCAGCAGTCACTGCCTGCCCTCTAAAGACAACTCTCTTCCTCCGCACAGAATTACAAGCACCTAATAACACACACACCCTTCAACCAAGATCTCAAAATTATCATGGCGACTCGTACAACAGCCTCGGAGTCCCCATCTGGGGAGGGGACCACAAATGTCCCCAGGTCGGACTGCCTTTCTGACGATGACCCTAAGTGTCTTGACACCCCCCCTCAACTTCTTCATTAACTTCTGTAACATTCGCGGTCTAAGATCTAATTTTCAATCTGTAGAACACCACCTCTCCTCTTCTAAACCTCATCTTTTCTTCACTGAAACTCAGGTGTCTGAGGCAACTGACAGTAGCCTCTTTTCTGTTCCCTCCTACTTTCTTTATCCTCATTTTCGATACAAAGCTGGATGTTGCATTTATGTGCACAACGACTTAACCTACTCTCATGCCCACGCTCTTGAATCTTCCGAGTTTTCCAACATCTGGCTACGACTACAGAGTCACTCTCAAACTAAATTTATCTGTGCTCTATACTTCTCACCTAACTCCTCTGACTATAAGAATTTTTTTGACTATTTAACTTCCAAAGTGAAGCACATTCTGACTCTCTTCCCTTTTGCAGAGATCTCCATTCTTGGAGGCTTCAATGTTCACCACCAGCTTTGGCTTTCCTCTCCCTTCACTGACCATCCTGGTGAACTAGCCTATAACTTTGCTATCCTCCACGACCTAGAGAAATTGGTGCAACACCCTACTTGTATTTCTGACCGTCTTGGAGATACTCCCAACATTCTTGACCTTTTCCTGACCTCCAATCCTTCTGCTTATGCTGTTACTCTCTCTTCTCCGTTGGGCTCCTCCGATCACAATCTTATATCTCTATCCTGTCCTATCGCTTAAATATCTCCTCAGGTGCCTCTGGCGTTTTCCCTCTCCTAGTTTGGGGGACTTCAGGATGTATTCTGCTGATTTTCCTTAGAATGACGACTGCTTCCATGTCAGAGACCCGTCTTTGTGTGCCGAGTGCATAAAAGAGGTGATAGTGTCTGGCATGGAGGTGTACATTTCTCACTCTTTTTCTCGACCTAAACCTTCCAAACCTTGGTTTAACACAGCTTGTTCTCCTGCTATACATGATAGAGAGGTGGCCCACAAGAGGTACTTAAGCCTTCCATCACCAGAATCTCATTCACTTTATATTTCTGCCCAGAACCATGCCAAGTCTGTTCTCCAACTAGCCAAAAACTCTCTCATTAACAGAAAATCTCAAAATCTTTCAAGATCTAACTCCCCTCGTGACTTCTGTTATCTAGCCAAAAATATCTCTAATAACTTTGCTTCTTCTTCTTTCCCGCCTTTATTTCAACCAGATGGCACCACTGCTATCACATATATTTCTAAAGCTGAACTCTTCGCTCAAATCTTTGCTAAAAATTCTACCTTGGATGATTCTGGGCTTGTTCCTCCCTCTCCTCCACCCTTTGACTACTTCATGCTACCTATTAAAATTCTTCGCAATGATGTTTTCCATGTCTTCGCTGGCCTAAACCCTCGGAAGGCTTATGCACTATATGGGGTCCCACCTATTGTTCTCCGAAACTGTGCCTCCATACACCTTGCCTAGTCAAACTCTTTCAGCTCTGTCTATAAACATCTACCTTTCCTTCTTGCTGGAAGTTTGCCTACATTCAGCCTGTTCCTAAAAAGGGTGACCGTTCTAATCCCTCAAACTATCGTCCTATTGTTTTACTTTCCTGCCTATCTAAAGTTTTTCAATCTATCCTCAACAGGAAGATGCTTAAACATCTATCACTTCACAACCTTCTATCTGATCGCCAGTATGGGTTCCATCAAGGCCTCTCTACTGGTGATCTTCTGGGTTTCCTTACCGAGTCTTGGTCATCGTCCTTTAGAGATTTTGGTGAAACTTCTACTGTTGCCTTGGATATATCAAAAGCTTTTGATAGAGTCTGGCACAAAGCTTTGATTTCCAAACTACCCTCCTATGGCTTCTATCGTTCTCTTTGTAACTTCATCTCAAGTTTCCTTTCTGACTTCTATTGCTGCTGTGGTAGACGGTCACTGTTCTTCTAAATCTTTTAACAGTGGTGTTCCTCAAGGTTCTGTCCTGTCTCTTCTTTATATTCATCAATGACCTTCTAAACCAAACTTCTCGTCATATCCACTCATACGCTGATGATGCCACCCTGCATTTTTCCACGTCTTTTCATAAACGTCCAACCCTTCAGGAAGTTAACATTTCACGCAGAGAATCCAGAGAACGCCTGACTTCTGATCTTTCTAAAATTTCTGATTGTGGCAGAGCGAACTTGGTATTGCTGAATGCCTCAAAAACTCAATTCCTCCATCTATCAACTCGACAGAACCTTCCAGACAACTATCCCCTCTTCTGCAATGACACTCAACTGTCCCCTTCTTCTACACTGAACATCCTCAGTCTGTTCTTTACTTATAATCTGAACTGGAAAGTTCACATTTCATCTCTAGCTAAAACAGCTTCTATGAAGTTAGTTGTTCTGAGACGTCTCCGCCAGTTCTTTTCACCACCCCCCCCCAAGCTGCTAACTCTGTACAAGGGCCTTATACGTCCATGTATGGAGTATGCTTCACATGTCTGGGGGGGTTCCACCTATACCGCTCTTCTAGACAGGGTGTAATCAAAAGCTTTTCGTCTCACCAACTCCTCTCCTCTGACTGATTGTCTTCAGCCTCTCTCTCACCGCCGCAATGTTGCGTCTATAGCTGTCTTCTACCGCTATTTTCATGCAAACTGCTTTTCTGATCTAGCCAACTGCATGCCTTCCCTCCTTCCACGGCCTCGCTGCACAAGACTTTCTTCTTTCTCTCACCCATATTCTGTCCATCTCTCTAATGCAAAAGTTAACCAGTATTCTCAATCATTCATCCCTTTCTCTGGTAAACTCTGGAAATCCCTGTCTGCTTCTGTATTTCCACCTTCCTGTGACTTGAATTCCTTCAAGAGGGAGGTTTCAAGACACTTATCCTTCAATTTTTGGCTACTGCTTTGGATCCTTTTCTGGGACTGGCATCTCTGGGCTTTTTTTATTTTTCTATTGAATTTTTGTTGCCCTTGGCCAGTGTCCCTTCTACATAAAAGAAAAAAAAAAGAATTGCCTGAAGACAAGCTGTCCCTATCACTTCAGTGAACCAGTGCTGAAGACAGCCCTCTAAAGCTCACACCGTCTCACAGAAGTTCAGGGACAAAGCTTGTCTTCAGGCATTTTTTTTTTTTTTTTTTTTTTTTTGGTGGGGGAGTATTACCAAATTACATAACACGAGTCCAGTCTTGTTTAGAGTATGAGAGTAAATCTTGTTATTGACAGTGGAAAGACTTTGTTTTACAATAAAAAGAATATACGGAACTCTTCATCGAAATATCCTTGGGCCATGCCTACCATCTACACAACTCAGTGGTGTGTATCCATAAAGTTCAAGAATTTACACGCTTATTACCAATCCATTATTTCTATTTACTCAGATTATCATCTTTTTGAAGATCTTATCTACAATCCCTTTATGATATCACTTATACCACTCATATACTTTTCTATTAGAACCTCTCTTCCTCAACACCTCTCTAACGAATGTAAATTTAGAATCCTTAACTACTGCTCATTAGGAATATTACAAATTTATGGTTCATATTTTTTTTTATCTTAATGATTCTAACTTTTTTCTTTTTTTTCATGTGTGAGGGGAACCGACAAGGGTAACAAAATTATAATAGTAAAAAAGGCCCAATGAGGCACCAATCCCCGAACGAAGTCAAAAGCGGTCGTCAAAAATTAAATGATAATTGTCTTGAAACTTCCCTCTTGAAAAGTTCAAATCTTAGAAAGGAGGAAATCCAGAAGCAGGAAGGGAGTTCCAGAATTTACCAGAGAAAGAGGTGAATGATTGACAATACTGGCTAACTCTTGCATTAAAGAGGTTGACAGAATAGGGGTGAGAGAAAGAAGAAAGTCTTATGCAGCGAGACCGCGGGAGGAGAGGAGGCATGCAATTAGCGAAGATTAGAAGAGCAGTTAGCATGAAAATAGCGGAAGAAGGTAGCAAAAAATGCAACACTGCGATGAAAAAAAAAAAAAAAAGAGAGGCTGAAGATAGTCCGTTAGAGGAGAAGAGTTGCTAAAACGAAAGCTCTTGAGTCCGCCCTGTCTAAAATGTCTAAAAGAGCGGTATGAGTGGAGCCTCCCCGCACATGTGAGGCATACTCCATACATAGACGGATAAGGCCCCTGTGAGAAAAAAAAAAAAAAAAATCACAGAGACAGCTCAGAACGTCTAACTTCATAGAAGCTGTTTTAGCTAGAGATAAGATATGAAGTTTCCAGTTTTGATTATAAGTAAGGAACCCAGGACCAAGGATGTTCAGTGTAGAAGAGGGGGACAGATGAGTATCATCGAAGAAGAGGAGATAGTTATCTGGAAGGTTGTGTTGAGTTAATAGATGGAAGAACTGAGTTTTTGAGACATTGAATAATACTATGTTTGCTCTGCCCCAATCAAAAATTTTAGAAAGATGAGGAGTCAGGCGTTCTCTGGCTTCCCAGCATGAACTGTTTAGTTCCTGAAGGGTCGGACGTCTACAAAAAGACGTATAAAAGTGCACGATGGTAACATCAGCATAGGAGTGGATAGGACAGGAAACTTGGTTTAGGAGATCATTAATGAATAATAGGAAGAGAGTAGATGACAGGACAGAAACCTGAAGAACACTATTGTTAATAGATTTAGTAGAACAGTGACCGTCTACCACAGCAGCAATAGAACGGTCAGAGAGGAAACTTTGAGATGAAGGTAAAGAGAGAAGGATAGACGCCATAAAAAGTTAGTTTGGAAATCAAAGCTTTGTGCCAGACTCTACCAAAAGCTTTTGATATGTCTAAGATAACATCAAAAGTTTCACCAAAATCGCTAAAAGAGGATGACCAAGATTTATTAAGGAAAGCCAGACTACCAGTAGAGCGGCCTCAAAGGAACCTATACTAGCGTTCAGATAAAAGGTTGTGAAGTGATAGATGTTTAAAAATCTTCCTCTTGATGATAGATTCAAAAGGTTTAGAGAGGTAAGTAGTTTAAGGGATTTGAATGATCATCCTCTTTAGGAACAGGTTGAATGTACGCAAACTTCCATTATGAAGGAAAGGTAGATGTTGAAAGACAGAGTTGGAATGGTTTGACTAGGCAAGGTGTAAGCACATAGGCACAGTTTCGCAGAACATCACAAGTTACCACATCAGGTCCATAAGCCTTCCGAAGGTTAAGGCCAGCGAGGGCATCTTAATGGGTAGCATAAAATAGTCAGAAGGTGGAGGAGAGGAAGGAACAAGCCCTGAATCATCTAAGGTGAACTTTTTAGCAAAGGTCCGAGAGGAGAGTTTAGCTTTAAAAATAGATGAGATGGCAGTAGTGCTGTCTGGCTGAAATAAAGAAGGGAAACATGAAGAAGCAAAGTTATTGGAGATGTTTTTGGTTAGATGTTAGAAATAATGAGGGGAGTTAGATCTTAAAAGATTTTGACACTTTCTATTAATTTAAATATGTGCATCTTATTTTTTGTATTAATAGCCTTAATACTATGTAGTGTAGCTTAAGGTTTGCCATTGTTAAGATTGTTGAGAATTATAAGGCAAAGGCCTTTTAGGAATCATACGAGGCGAGGCTCCACCGACCCCACGTCTCGACACTCCTTGACGTGGGTTGGTGGTGAACGGATGCGTGGACATCTGCGTGATTCATGGAGCTTATGATAGGTACGAAAGTTGCTACCCAAGCTGCATCTGGATACTGGATTGTGAATTATAAATAAGATTTAGGTTAACTATGTTTATGATTGGCAATTTGGTTATGATTATATGGTGGTCACATATGGTGCAGATAATGTAGAGTTGAAATTAGTGTAAGTTATTTATTTCAGGACATTGTCTGGTCACTTATGAGTTATGAGTAGCGCAATCAGGATCGTGCTGAGTGTGTATAGGGGCGCCAAGGTGTAAGTAGCAATTGATAGCAGTTGTATCTCTTATATTATGTAGTGTTGCAAATACTATGTGTTATTGAATTATGTGTGTGTATTGTTTGGCTAGCGGCAATGAAATTGTGCTTACAGGCTGATTGTTACTAAATAAAGGCATCATCTGGCTCTTAGCGAGTTTACTGGTTCACGCTACATTAATGAAGGAGTTTTTGTGGCTAGTTTGACAACAGACTTGGCATGATTCCGGGCAGAAATACAAAGTGCATGAGATTTTGGTGATGGAAGGTTCAAGTACATTATGTGGGCCACCTCTCAATCATGTATAGCACAAGAACAGACTGTGTTCAACCAAGGTTGGAAAGTTTAAGTCGAGAGAAAGAGTGAGGAATATGTGTCTCCATGCCAGACACTATCACCTCTGTTATGCGTTCAGCACCCAGAGACGGGTCTCTGACACAGAAGCAGTAGTCATTCCAAGGAAAATCATAATAATACCTCATCAGGTCCCCTCAATTAACAGAGGCAAAACGCCTGAGGCACCTCCCGTTTGGGGTATACAACACAGATAAATTTAGTTTGAAAGTGACCCTGTGGACGTAGCCAGATAGTGGAAAATTCGAAAGATTCAAGAGCGTGGGCACGAGAGCAGGTTAAGACATTGTACACATAGACACAACATCCATCTTTGAATTGAAAATGAGGATAGAGAAAGTAGGAAGGAACAGAAAAGGGGATACCCTCACTTGCCCTAGACACCTGTTTCATTAAGGAAAAGAAAATGAGTTTTAGTAGAGGAGAGGTGGTGTTCTAGAAATTGAAAATTAGATTTAAGGCAGCGAACGTTGTAAACGTTAAAGAAAAAAAAAGCTGAGTGGGGGGTATCAAGACACCTACGGTCGATACCAGAAGAGCAATCCAACCTGAGGACAGTTTTGGTCCCCTTCCCAAAATGGGGACTGCGAGGTTGATGTAGGAGTCGCCATATTGAATTTAGAATTTTGAGTGAAGGTTGTGTGTGTGTGTAATTAGGTGCATGTAGGTTTGTGTGAAGGAAGAGCAGGTTGTGACTGCCCTCTTGTGTTGTGAGACACAAAGTGAAAAGTTGAGCGAGATAACAGCTGGGTTATTGAAGAATTTACATCACCTGATCCACTGTTTTAAACCATCAGAAACATCCATTTTCTTCTTTCTTTTTTTTTTTTTTTTTCGGCAGGTGTCTACTGCCTCCTTCTAGTAACTGCCATACTTTCCTGTGATATGGGACCAGAACAGTACCACAGAGTACAGATGAAGTCTCTCTCTCTCTCTCTCTCTCTCTCTCTCTCTCTCTCTCTCTCTCTCTCTCTCTCTCTCTCTCTCTCTAGTAACTCTGAATGTTTTGATGCCAAAGACGTATGACCAACACAGGCCAATAACTCCGAACAGGAAGAGAGTGCATGGGATAGCAAAATGGAGAGAGAAAGCCAGGCTTGGCAAGGGGTGGGGAGGAGGATTGAGAAAAAGGAAAGCGAGCAGAGGAAAAAAGGGGAAGAAGAGACTGGGATAGGAACAGGAAGGAGGAAAGAAGGAAAGTGAGACGAGAGAGTGATGGAGGAGAGACTAAGGCGGTTGGAGGGAGAAGGAGGGAAGGAAAGTGAAGGGGGAAGTGGAGGAAAGGGAAAGGCACATGCAATTTCTTGGTGTCAGAAAATCATCACCGGCAGGCAGGGGAAAACCTAAGAGCGAAGGGAAGAAAAAGAAACAAGGAGATATGTAACAAGAAGGGCAAAGAAAGAAAAGATAAATAAGAGAAAGGTACTATGATTTTTTAACTCAATTAAGTGAGGTGATTATTATATCTTTGGAAGACTATAAATGTAAATCATTTCTTCCTTCTTCAGAGATTCACACACTTTTGCCGTCGGTTAAATCTCTCCTTATGCTCTCTCTCTCTCTCTCTCTCTCTCTCTCTCTCTCTCTCTCTCTCTCTCTCTCTCTCTCTCTCTCTCTCTCTCTCTCTCTCTCTCTCTCTCTCTGACCACACCATCCACGCCCACACAGTATACGATAAATTTTGTCCATTGTCATCACCTACCATCCCCTCCCAGCCAGTTCCTCTTCCTTTACACTCCCCTTCTGCCATCCCTGCCTTCTCTTCTACCGGCCTCTCTTTTCTGACCTCACCAGACTCTCTTCTGGTCCATAGCTTCGATCAGTTTTCCTTTTTTATTATGTTTTTTTTTTTTTTTTTTTGTTCCTTATTCCGCTTCACTAATATGTTTATGACACACATCATCAACTTTCACTCATCCCTCCTCTGCAAACCACATTTTTGTAGCCACTTTTTTCTTTCTTTATTCATTCCCCCATTTTTTTTTTTTTTTTTACATCATTTCCTCTATATCCTGTTATCTGGTAACGCTCAAAAGCTTCCTTTCATCTCCATTACAGATTTTTATTCTATCCACCAAACGTTTATCCCTCGTCGCAATAACGCGCCTTACACTCCCCTCCTTCATCTCACCTCACATTCTCTACATCACACCATCCTCTTGCCCTGCTCCTCTCTCCCTGCCCTCATTCACTTACTTCACCCCCTTCCCCTCTTTCCACCTCTCATTCTCCTCCTCTACATTGATTTCCTCCATCACACCTCCTCCTTCTTCCTCCTCTTCCCTCTTCCTCCCTCACTTTCCATCTCAGTACGTTTCCCTCCTTCCTTGCCTCCTTTAATCTCCCTCCCAGCCTCCCACCTCCCTCAATTTCCTAGTTCCCTCGTCCCCTATCAAGGTTTCACCTTCTTGTCTCTATATATATATCACTTTTCCTCCGGTTTCGTTCTCTCTCTCTCTCTCTCTCTCTCTCTCTCTCTCTCTCTCTCTCTCTCTCTCTCTCTC